>NC_034590.1:55230827-55235448 GCF_900095145.1 Mus pahari | reverse complement strand
TGTGTGTGTGTCAGTGTGTGTCTGTCTGTGTGTTTGTGTGTGTGTGTCTGTGTGTGTGTTTGTGTGTGTGTGTCAGTGTGTGTCTGTGTGTTTGTGTGTGTGTGTCTGTGTGTGTGTCTGTGTCTCTGTGTGTGTGTCAGTGTGTGTGTGTGTGTGTATGTGTGTGTGTGAATAGACTGAAGTCCCAGTGTCTCCTCAGCAAAGATTGAGGAAACCAGAGCTTCTTGGAGGGAAGAGAGTAGGTCCAAAGGTCTGTGAATGTCTGTCAGATTCCTTTATTTTATGGACTGTTTTGAGGACCACATAACAGATATTCAGTAAAATGTTGGCATCATCAACAGAGAGAACAGAGAGAGATGAGGAATTGCTTGGGAGAAATCTGGTTGTATTTTGTTTGTTTTGGGCTTGGGGTCTGAGAGCCTAAGTCATCTCACCAGAGTATCACAGGGGCAAGAGGCTGAGGGAGACTGGAATAGGAAACACTCTATGTGCACACATTTCACAAATGTGGATTCTGAGCCCAGAGAAGTTAAGTGAGCCACCTGACATTTTTCAGAAATTTGAGTAGGAACGTTGGGGTTTGACCCAGGTCTTTCTTCCCTGAGCTTTGTCTTAGATCTGTTGTGTGGTGGTCATCTTTGACCTGCCCCTTGCTAGGCTCTGAACCACTCATGGATTGAGTTTCTGAGTGGCAGTTCACTGGAATCTCATGTTCTTTAAGAAGCTGTCGGTCGGTGCTCATGTAGAAGGGTGGGGGCTGGACTCTAGAGTAGGGGGCAGAAGCCTTGGGGTCTTCCTTGAACTGTGGGCCTCTGCCACTTGTTGAGGCATGAGATTCAGACTAACCCCCTTTTCTCTGTGAAAATCCACACTCCACCTCTGGGCACCATCAGACTCTTGCTCGATTCCCCAGGCCAGTTTTCTTCACACTGACGAGTGTTCCCTAGATTCAGGCTTTCAATTTTTTTTTTTTTTAACTTGACAGAGCTGGGCAAAGAGAGACAAAAAGTGGTTGCCTTGGTTTGTGTGGTCCTCTCCAGGTCATCTGAAGGTGTGGTCTCTATCATGGTTCCCAGAGCTCCTCACACCAGCAAATGACATTCCCATCCTCTTCTTTGTGTGACCTGGTGCTGGCTGCTCACAGAAGTAACAGTATGCCACCTCTGAATTCTGGTTTCATCTCAGGCTTCATGTCTGGGGGGTCTATTTTCTTACTTTCCCGATCAGTATTCACTCTGGGACCCGCAAGCTACCAGGTGGAGAGCAGGTCTGAGGAGTTGGCTGAATGCTGACATCACTGAAGGACATCACTGAAGGCTGCAGCTAGGCAGGAACTGGATGCCCCAGGGATGGAGGCTGTCCTAGTTAGGGTCTTACTGCTGTGAACAGACACCACGACCAAGGCAACTCTTATAAGGACAATATTTAATTAGGGTGGGCTTACAGGTTCAGAGGTTCAGTCCATAATCATCAAGGCAGGAACATGGAGACATCCAGGCAGGCATGGTGCAGGAAGAGCTGANAGTTCTACATCTTCATCTGAAGGCTGCTAGTAGAAGACTGGCTTCCAGGCAGCTAGGACAAGGGTATTAAAGACCATGCACACAGTGACACACCTACTCTTATAAGGCCACACCTACTCCAACAGAGCCATACCTTCTAATAGTACCACTCCTTGGGCCAAGTATTATATAAACCATAACAGGGGCTGACCCCATCACCATGCAGATGGACTCAGAAGCTGAGTCCTCAGCTTGGCAGTTTACAGGTGCTTTTAGTTTTATCTTATGCTAGATTGCCACCTCCAAAGACACCCTGGAGTCAGACCTCTAGTGAGGCCATGCCCAGATCGTCAGCACACAGACTTGATGATCATTATTTTAAGTCGTCAAGTTTTAGGGGCATTTCTTAGAGACAATGGATTTAACAGACAAATTTCTCTGGGAGAATCCTCCAACCACAGAATTCCAACACTCAAGATACAGAAGGGTGTGGGGACTCAGCCTCAGGCATTCAAAGGCTAAGCGTGTGACCTAGGCTGGGCCCCAGGCATGATTTTAGAGAAACTAGAGCAATGTTCTCTGTTAGGTTTCTAGCGTGTACTTCCATCTCTCAAAAACAGAGCCTAGAGCTGCCAAGGAGGTGTCAGGCTTGGAGGAAGGGGGACAGTAAGGAGGGGATAAAGGCTTGGAGTGGAGCAGGGGTTCTGGTTGTGGTATGTGATGCTCTGATCAAACTGTCCCTGGCTAACCCTTGCCCTATCCAGCTTCCTCTTGTTTAGCTTTATTTAAGGTGCATCTGATCTCCTTCCCTCCTTCCCTCCCTCCATCCCTCCTTCCCCCTCCTCCTATACTAAATTATTTTGATCCGATTCAATGAAGGTTCTGATTTTAGAGATGGGGAAACTCAGAGAAGTAACCAGCCAGAAGCCACACAACCCACATAGCTGTGGTGGGTGAAAAAGGTGGTGTGTGAGAAAGGTGAAGTCCAAATCCACTCCATGGCTCTGCTCTATCTATGACAGCAATCTAAGAAATGTATTAGCTTCTGAGTCCCTGTTTCCAGGAACTGGAAATTCCCGGAAAGACTGAGGAGACCTGGGGGAAATGGTGAGGAGGCAGAGGATACTTGTGGTGAAGGAAGTGCACTGGTGCCCTGACTACATTCTTCCCTGGGGAAGCAACTGGGTCAGAGTCTGGGACTGTGCTTCCGGGTGTCTCTCAGTGCAGGGCTGAGAGCAGAAGCACCTGCAGGAATTTTGTTGTTTTTGATGATGACGGTGTTGTTGTTGTTGTTGTTGTTGTTGATGATGATGATGTTGTTGTTGTTGTTGGAATCTTTCTGGAATAAGTGCTTAGATACCAGTGACAGTGGAAGAGAGGAGATGCCAGTCACTGGTGGACCAGCGCCATGACAACAGTTCCTGAAAAGCCTTGGTATCATGTCCAGCTTGTATTTTCACTTCGTGCTTTAAAACCACAAGATGGGGTGAGCAAGTCAGTCAGATCGGTCAGGTTGTCAAGGGCAACGACCCATTGTTTCAGCTGTTCCTCCAGGTCACTCTGTTCCAGGTAGCAAGTGAAGTCATGCTTGGCAAACAGACAGCACAAGGCAATGCTTTAAGTGAACCACTAAGTAAATCATTGTCCAATGAGTAGCTTTCTCTCTTATTAGTTTCTTAACATGGTGCACTTTTGACCTCAGATCCACAAGTTGGAGAGGGAGGCAGTCAGCGCCCTCATGGATAGGAATTCTCACTTGGATCCTTTTCTTCTTACTTATCATCTTCAGTTATTAAGACATAGCCCAGAATGGGTCAAAGTCTCTCATCATCAGTATAGGGACTGCACGGGGTTTCAGCTAATGTCTGAGTTCCCAGCTCTCCCCTGGAAGAATACTGTGCAGTGGCTACTCTGAGAGATACACGCTCTTCCTTATTTCCTACGAAAGGCCCGTCTGCTTGCTGCATGCGGTCTATGGATTGCTCAGTAGTATTATATAGGCTCCTCAAGCTCTGTAAGTTTGTCTGGTCTTCACCAGACCTGCCATCACTTTATTTTTTTAAAATCTCATGTGCTTATTTATAAGCCCTCTGACAAGGAGCGTGACCCTTCTAGACACATGGGAAAGGAGAGGAGGAGGAGGAGGAGGAGGTCTCTCTACCTAATACAGACAGAGCCTGGATCAGTATAAAATCTTCCAGATGGAGCCCATGATTAATGTGTGTGTGTGTGTGTGTGTGTGTGTGTGTGTGTGTGTGTGTGTGTGTGTGTGCTCGAGTGCATATGCATGCACATATTTGCTTACATACTGTATAGTAGTCAGAGGACAAGTTGTGGAAGTTGTTTCCTTCTACCATGTGGGTCTCAGGGAACAAGCTCGGATCGTCAGACCTTGCAGCAGGAACCTCTCCCACCTAGTCATCTACTGGACCCTTTCCCGTCTTTTGTGAGAAGTTATGAAGTGAGAAGATTGCAGCTGATGGAGAGGCAGCTGATGTACACCACTTGTAATAGGTTTGTACTGTTTGATTTGTTACAGTCTGTACTTTTCTAATTAAAACAACTCAAACAAAACACAGCAAAATGGGTTCTACCCTCATTTAGAACATTGCTTGGCTTAGGAGGCATCAGTGAGGTCAAACAGCCATGGGTTTGCCAGGTTTTGTGTCAGGAGACACTGTGGGTGTGGAGTAGAGCCACCGCAGACTTGTGTCACTTGCTCCCTAGAGTCTCTGACTCTTCAGTAACTGAGAATGAACAGTAGGAGGAACCTCATGGGAATATCTCACACAGATCTCAGGACATACCCTTCCAAGAGACCCAGAAAACCCTCAGAAGTACATTCATGAGAGTGGCAGGTAGAAGCTCCTGAGGGTGACGAAGGGGTTTGCTCTTGAAGATGTGACCCAGAACTTGTAAGGCACAGGATGCTGGGGCTTGGATGTGCACAGCCTTCTGCTTTGATTCCAGTAGGGATCGCTGAGGGTGCAGAATGAGAGTGCAGAATGAGAGTGCAGAATGAGAGTGCAGGATGAGAGTGCAGAATGAGGGTGCAGGGTGAGAGTGCAGGATGAGAGTACAGAATGAGAGTGCAGGATGAGGTGCAGGATGAGGGTGCA
>NC_034590.1:55222464-55230672 GCF_900095145.1 Mus pahari | reverse complement strand
ATGAGAGTGCAGGATGAGGTGCAGGATGAGGGTGCAGGATGAGAGTGCAGGATGAGGGTGCAGGATGAGGGTGCAGGATGAGAGTGCAGGATGAGGGTGCAGGATGAGGGTACAGGAACTTCGATAGCCAGGGGTTCCATGAGCACTGTCTTCTCCCAGGGATACAGTGGGCTGGGTGCTGAGCTCCAGGCTTTGTGGAAGGAAATCCAGTCAAGAGAAGCTGCAGAGCACAGTGAGGGGCATGAATAGCTAAAGAGACAGGGCACTGTGGTTTGAGTTTAGTCTACCAGAAAAGGAAGGAAGGCCCAGGGAGGAAAGCAGAAGAGAATGCTGAGGGCCAGCATTGGAGGGCTGGAAAGAGACTGTCTGTCAATGGCAGGATTTCTCAGATTGGAATTCTGGAGGACACTTCATTTTTTTTTTTTTTTTTTTAAACAAGCAGAAAGTATGGCAGAGTGGAAAGGTTTGACCTCTGGAGTGGTGAGTGGTTAAATGGCTACCAGCTAGCACCTTGTGGTGAACATCCTCGAATAGCTAGGTTTCCATTCAGAGCTGGCCCCGTGATGTACGGCCAGCCCCTGGCCATTGTTTAAACCTTCTGATCTTCCAGCCAACACTAGGATTTCAGTAGTTTCCCCACATAACCCTATGTTGCCCTAGAGGGGAGAAGCGAAGTGGGTAGAAAAACCAGAAGCCAGGACAGAAGGTTGCAAAGGCTCTTTACTGAAAGAACTTCAAACCCTCTTCTGCCAAATTCTCTTCCTTCCACCACTGGCATGTCTGGCTTCCTCCATGGGACCGAGTTTTATATCGACAGAGAAGAGCGCGGAGACACCTCCCACGGATACAAGAACAACAAAAGACATGCAGGGTGATTCTTATTTTCCATTCATTTAGCCAGATATCAATTTTTTCATAAATGAAAATGTCATGGATTGGCTTTGGCTTCTTTTCTTGGCAATGGGGGTGGGGGTAGGGGGTGAGTAGAGAAGACAAATCCCGTCAATAAGAAATGATGCTTAAGATCATTTGCAAGAGGAAAGACACATGCCTTTGGGCACACACACACAAAAAAAGACAGTGATTGTGAGAGCGACAGCACGCAGGCCAGTGACACCGAGAAGATGTCAGAAGAGTTTCCAGGCATCAGCTGACTATTTCCGATTCTAGAGGTGTAAGGCTTGCTGTCTTATGGACCGCCTTCTCTGTTCTTGGAGTTCACTAGAAATAGAGCCTAAGATATGGACACTGGTGCCAAGGTATTAAGAGATACATGAGGAGGTGTTTGTGTATGTGGGGGAGGCAATGGCAGACTGTGAGATGGGGAAAGGATGAGAGACTAAGAAAAGCGCTTCACTGAGCTAGCTGTCCCTAAGACTGACTGCAATGAATTCAACACGCAAATCTCTACACAGTACAGAGCTGGTCTGTCTACCAGGGACCAGGGAGCATGCCGCAGACGGATCTCACTTGGGTCCCCGATCTGCGTGGAACTGGGTCTCTGGTTGCAGGCGAGCGAGGATTTGGCGAATGTGGGGTGACAAACAAATAGGGACACAAGGGAGTGTGGTATCTGAATGTAATGTCAAATTGAGCATCAGACTATTTATACAGAAGAAAATAGGGAAGTTACACAAAACAGAGGAATGCGAACACAGAAGGACTGGCAGGAACCAACTGGGATAAAATTCAATGTTAACAGCTGGGATCAAAAACAGCTCCACCTAAAGTCAGTTTAAACTTAGAAGCCAGTGGCAAGGGCTTCATGCCCTTGCCATAGTTCCTATAGTCCACCTTCCCCCTAGGCCATTGTAAATATTTGTGTATGGGTAAAACTCAGCTATCTATGGTTCTAAGTATCTATTCTGGTTCCTCTTTAGATCACAAACTTCCTTCTTCCTAGAGAATGGTAAATTCCTGTGTAGGGCAGTGACTTAGCTACCTAAACCCACGGTCAGCTCAAGGACTGACTGCCTAGGATCTAACTTGGCTATGTATTAAGGGAAAGCACATGGATCTGTTTTCCAACTAAAGCAAGGACATTGGAGCATTCATTATACAGGATGCCACGATTCCAGGAGACTAAGTTTCCATGAACTTTTCACCTCGGGACAGCGCCCAGGTTTTTTGGGGCCTGTTGCGCCTGTCACTACTGGAGAGAATGCAGTGGGAGCAGTCATCCTCTTCCACTGTTGCCCATCAGGCCTTTGTTGAGGGCTGCTTTCTGGTGTAGGCAAAGGGTGAGCACTCACTTCTTTGTCCTATCCTACTGCAGTGGAGGTCAGAAAGGGTCCGGTGACTAGGAAAAGTCTCAGGCTCTCCCCCAA
The DNA here is from genome assembly GCF_900095145.1 of Mus pahari. Classification (NCBI taxonomy): domain Eukaryota; kingdom Metazoa; phylum Chordata; class Mammalia; order Rodentia; family Muridae; genus Mus; species Mus pahari. The sequence continues at coordinate 55,228,345 of NC_034590.1, read as the reverse complement.
ATCCCCTAGATCCATGGTGGATTTGGATATTAACAGATGTTCCCTCAAGCAGTTAGAAGAAGAATGCCAATAATCTCTATTTAGAAGAAATAGTGGGGAGCAGTCTACTCCACATTGTGGGGCGTCTGGTGGCTTCTTCAGTGTCTCAGAGGATCTTCAGTTTCCTTGTGAGGAGAAATGCAAATGCTGTAGTCTTTAACTTGCCTTATCAAAAGCACGGTCCATGAGCTGGGATGACCTCAGCTGGAAGAGTGTGCACCTACTACACGGGAAGCCTTGAGTTCAATTCCCAGTACCACATCAACTGGGCATAGTAGCATATGCCTATAACCTCAGCGCTTGGGGTAGGAGCAGGAAGATCAGGAGTTCAGAGCCATCCTCAATGACATAATGAGTGTGAGTCCAGCCCAAGTGTCTTGAGTATATCATGCCAGAAAAAAAATAGATGAACATATTTGTATTGCTCCACAGTCAGAGATTATTGAATAACAATAAATTCATAAGGTTTAGTAATTTCAATGAAAATAAAAAACTATCTATCTTGTTAGCCTAAGGTGACTATAAGCATTTGATTTCAATTTTAATTATTAATATTAATTTCCATAGCACACAGCGCATAATTAACTATGTCTGTTTACCTATATACATATTTATAGACTATTGAATGTATGTAAGTTCAAGAGACTGCAGCCTATTTCAAGAGGTTTCAGAAGCGGGTGGAGAAAAAGTCTGTGTTGATAGGACAAGAAACCAGGCCATCTCAGGGAGGAAGCTGCTGGAGCCAGATTTGAGAGTGAAGCTTACAGGGCCAGGCTACAGCTTCGAGGTGAAAGGCCAACCCAAGCCTGAAGATGGAGATGGGTCAGGAGAAAGACATGGGTCAGGTTCAGGTACAGACAGGTGGATATGCAGTGGAGTAGGCTGCAGGAGACTGAGCCAAGGTGGGGCTTAGATTTTGTGGTTTCTGCTGTATGGCAGAAGTGTTGTCAGAGGTTAGAGAAACCAATGAAAGGATGATGTCACCAGCTGACTTAGTTACCATTCCATTGCTGTGAAGAGACACCATGAGCAAGGAAACTTGCAGAAGAAAACATTTAATTGGGGACTGGCTTACAGTTTTAGAGTATTATTCCACGATCATTGTGGTAGGGAGCCAGGTGACAGGCAGACATGGTGTCAGAGACGAGGCTGGGGGCTTTACAACCTCATCCATAGGCATTAGGCAGAGAGAAAGCTAGATCGGGTCTAGCATGGGCTTTGGAAACCTCCAAACCCACCCCTAGTAACACACCTTCAACAAGGCTGCAGCCATCCAGTGAGGCCACACCCACAATCCTTCCCAAACAGTTTTACTAAGTAGGGAGTGAGCATTCATGCACCTGAGCCCATGGAGACCAATCTGACTTGCGCCATTGTTGTTTATTGGAGGGTACCAACTCCCATGATGGTTTCTAGAACTGAACTCTGCATAAAATCCCATGGATTTGGAAGCTGAGGGTTAGTTCGATGTTTGCAAATCCCACGCCCTGAGAAAAGGAGCCACACCCCTTTGGGAACAGGAAGGTGTGACCCAGCAAGGTGAAAGTTTAGTTTCACCTAGCTCTTCCAGTAGGCCAAGTGTCTCTGACCAATTAGGTGGGTGAGAGAATCCCCAAAGCAGAAAAAAATCACTGCTGATTTTGCCCTTATGCTCAGAGGGTATGTGCATGATACAAGTGAAAAATATCCATATTTTCATAAGCATTATTTTTCACAATGATCATTCTGATGAATAAAACAGAGGTTTGGAGAGAATCTCTCCCACTGACTGGGGAATTAATTAGACCTAAGATCCCAGTGGCAGCTCCAAGCTTGTACACTTGTGAGATGTGGGCAGGAACACAGTGCCTGTGTGAGGACGGTCTGTCACACAGAAGCTCCTCACTTATCTGTTCCCATCCTCTGAATTTATGAATTATTTATCAAACAATCTGAACTGAACTTATTGTGCAGACAGTTTTGATAATCGCCCTCTCTCTTGCTTTTGTTCTTTGACAAGTCTTGCATTCTTTCCCCTTGGTCTGAATTCTGAATCATACACTTCATTGTCATAATGAACTTGATGCGTAGCTCCTCCTAAGCTCATCTTGGCTTCTGGGAGAGGAACTTTGAAGGCATAAGACTGGACTTCCCTTCTCACCGACTCCTCCCCTCCATCTGAGTCACTCTCTCCTTTTCTGCATTGAGGGTGATTTTTGCTTAAGCCCCCTGCTTGTGATGGCAGCTGCTTTGGGTTCTATGACAATAGCTCCTCTCTGGGACCATTTGGGTACCATGTGGAAGGCCTTTTGGAAGGGGCCTCTGACCTCACTGTCTGGGATAGAAGACCCATTATTGTGGAACCCCATCTTTCTGGCATGACTTGGCAATTCTCTTGCACTCTGAACAGCTGTGATCACCCCACATGACATCAAGGCTGGGCCCATTAATGTTCTATCATGGAGAGAAGAGAGGCTCGTGAGGACGTAGAGGTAGTTTGCAGTTGTTGGGATGAAGGGCCATGCATGGTCACCCTTCTTTAAGGGTTTATAGGCAGTTAACCGTTTGGGAATAGTGAGAAAGATATTTCTTCAGTGTAGCCTTTGACAAGATGTATTCCCGTAAACCCTTCCCCATCATCCTTTAAGTAACTCAAATGTAACTCACTGTTCCTCCAACCTAGATTTGAGTGGAATTATTTATTTGGTCTCTTATTGGTGCCCAACTGTGTAGTGAATAGACATTCCTTCATCTCCCCAGGGAAAGTTCATGAGCAACCCATTGTGGCCCAGGAGATCCTCCTCTTTCCCTCATCACTTCTGCCAGGATGCTCCACTCTGGAGTCTTATTGCCTGAGGTCCTCTCACTGGTTCCCTACCTCCTTTGAGTTGTACATCAGTAAGAATGCTCAATTATGGCTACTTTTATTCTGATAAAATGTAAATATGCTTGATCTGTCAAACTGTAGATACTCAAACTGCCTTTTGCCACCCTACTATCCCCCTCTAACTTTCCCCCAGATCTCCTTTCCTGACTAACTTGCTAGGAACTACATCACCACTTACTTGGCATAAGCAAACATTTGAGAATTAGTAACATATTTTTTCTTATTTTTTTTTAACCTTTAACCTTTAATGATTTTCTTAGAATACATATTATTTAGGATTGGGACTGGGAACCTCCAAGAATGCCTTAAATACTACCGAGGGCTAAGATTGTCTCTTCAGATTCTTTCCCACCCCTTTCCCCATGGTTAATATATATCGCAGGGGAAGGGAAAGTAATGGTTGAGGCTCAGTTTCTTCTTAGTCATCTCTAGAAAGAGAAAGGTAACTATTTGGAATGCAAAAATCTGTTTTCCTCAGTGTAATTTCTCAACTGTAACACTAATAATAATATTAAAAAGAGCCACACAGTACCCCATTCCAATTATGGTAATTAAAGACCCTCACTGTATCATTCTGGTATATGAGTTGATTATGGAAATGCACATAGAAAGGCCATTGTCTTAGTCAGGGTTTCTATTCCTGTACAACATCATGACCAAGAAGCAAGTTGGGGAGGAAAGGGTTTATTCTGCTTACATTTCCAAACCGCTGTTGATCACCAAAGGATGCAGGACTGGAACTCAAGAGGGTCAGGGAGCAGGAGCTGATGCAGAAGCCATGGAGGGATGTTCTTTACTGGCTTGCTTCCCCTGGCTTGCTCAGTCCACTCTCTTATAGAACCCAAGACTACCAGCCCAGAGATGGCACCACCCACAAGGGGCCCTCCCCCCTTGATCACTAATTGAGAAAATGCCTTACAGCTGGATCTCATGGAGACATTTCCCCAACTGAGGCTCCTTTCTCTGTGATAACTCCAGCTGTGTCAAGTTGACACAAAGCTATCCAGTACAGCCATAAAGCATGAGTTGTAGGCAGCAACACCCTATGCACCCATCTGAAGCCTGGAAGAGGCCTAAGCAATGTATTCATATGATCTTATGTTTTTATGCAATTTGATCAAATAAGAATGTATTTTCATATGTATGTTTTGGTGAATATAAGCATGTATGTGTGTGTTTGTGTATGTATGTGTATGTGCATGTGTTTGTGTATTTCAGTACATTTGTGTATGCGTGTATATGTGTATATATATGTATGTGTGTATATGTGTATGTATGTATGCATGTGTGTATGTATGTGTGTATGTGTGTATATGTGTATATGTATATATATATGTGTATATGTGTGTATATGTATGTGTGTATTTGTGTATTTGTGTACATGTGTATGTGTGTGTATGTGTGTGCATGTGTGAGTATGCATGTATGTATATGTGTGTATATGTATATATATGTGTATATGTATGTATATATGTGTGTATGTGTGTGTATGTGTGTATGTATATATGCATGTTCATGAGGGTGCTACAGGTTGATGTTCAAAAGTGGGTCTTTAAAAGTCACTTGACTTTTTGTTTTTATTTCTGTTTTTTGAGATATAGTCTTATATAGCACATGCTAGCCTAAAATTCACTATGAGGTGGAGGATGATGACCTTGAACTTCTGATTCTCCTCTCCTCAGATCTCAACTGCTGGGAGTACAGGCTTGTGCTACTATACATGGCTCGTAGGCTACTGGAGATTGAACCATAGGAGTTCCACCAACTGAGCTGTATCCTGAGCCCTATTCTTTATTCTATTAAACACAGTCTCTCACTTAGCCTAAGTCCATCAATTTGGCTAGACTGGCTGGCCAGCAAGCTGTAAGCATCCTCTTATCTTTGTCTTCCCCAACCCGTGTTCTTGATGGCAGGGTTACAGATGTGTGCTGCCCAGCTTTTATGTGGGCTCTGGGGATCTAAACATGGTCCTCATGGTTTCATAGCAAACACTTTAGTAACTGAGCAATATTCTCCCAGCCTCCTCCACCCCCACCTCCACCACACAAAGAGTTTTTAATTAGATTTTAGTATCTCTTTGAACGCTGAACTCTCTGCTGTTATTTTCTCCATGTCAGTTGGAATTGATGTGGCCAAAATACATCTGAAACTTGGACTTGACCTGGAGAGTCATGTAGGCAGGGTTAGTTGAGGCATTTACATGACTCACAGTCAACTCCCATGAAAAGTTAAGTTGTTGCTTTGTATTCCCAGATGTGCCTGGCCTTCAGGAGCTCTACTATCACTCATCATTATGTGACATCATTATGGCATGGGCTAGGGGCTTGGACCTCATGACCATGTACCACAGTGTCCAGCCCAAGGAGCACATGAACACTAGGGGATAAACAAGTCTTGAAAGATGCTTGGCTTAGATTGTTTTCTACATCTAACCATAAAACAAACTTCAAGATATTTTCACAAGTCAGAAAAACAACTGGTTTACATTTATAATCAAATCAGCATTGATTTAAGAACATGAATTATTCTCACAAAAGACTTGCTAGTTTCTTCAATTTAAAACTCCATGGTTCTATGTGATGTTAGTTACATTTTCTCACAGTTTTTACCAATTATCTGACACAAGCAACAAAAGAGGAAGGGTACACACACATGTGTATGTGTATGTGTGTGTATACGTATATGTATGTATTTATATTACATATATTTGCTTTTTGAAGTGGCATTATGGCATATTTAATAAAATAATGGTATTTATAATGACATTTTCATACATGTGTAGCATATATTTTGATTATATTCATTGCCTGCTACCCTCTGTTATTTCCTTTTCATGAATCCCCTTCGTCTTCTGAACTAACCTCTTAAGAAGGATACATTTTGAACCCACACACCTATGGTCACTTGATNTTTGACAAGGGAGCTAAAACCATCCAGTGGAAAAAAGACAGCATTTTCAACAAATGGTGCTGGCAC
>NC_034590.1:55201034-55221240 GCF_900095145.1 Mus pahari | reverse complement strand
GGATGGACTATCCAGAGACTACCCCATCTGGGGATCCATCCCATCATCAGCCACCAAACCCAGATACTAACTCACATGCCAGCAACATTCTGCTGAAGGGACCCTGATATTGCGGCCTCTTGTGAGGCATGCCAGTGCCTGGCAAACACAGAAGTGGATGCTCACAGTCAGCTATTGGATGGAACATAGGGCCAATGGAGGAGCTAGAGAAAGTACCCAAGGAGCTGTAGGGGGCTGCAACCCTGTAGGTGCAACAACAATATGAACTAACCAGTACCCCCTGAGCTTGTGTCTCTAGCTGCATATATAGCAGAAGATGGCCTAATCAGCCATCATTGGGAAGAGTCTAAGGGAAAGTGTTAAAGTCAGTGGGGAAGGATGGGGACTGGAGGAACTTGCATTTGATGAAACACTGTGTTTTGCTGATAGGATTATGGTTACTTAATGTGACACAAAGAAGATGGAATGCCTTCTTTAGGGAATGAAGGATTTCTTGGTTCATAATAATGGCGACCAATGAACTAGACTGTTGGTCTGCACACTACCCGCCTCTGGGCACAGCCACTCAGGAGGTGACACTCAGGGAATTCGACTGCACTTATCCTGTGTTGTTGCTGGGCAAGTGCTAGGCTTTTGGAGCAGGCAGACACTGCTCCAGGGGTAGGAAAGTGCTCCAGGGGTAGGAAAGTTCAGTCTGAGTTGTAGGAAAGCCAAAGCTGGTATTTACTGGTTTTGAGGTCCCCAATCTCCACTGGAGAACCGCAAAGAGAAGTCAGGAATGAAGTATTGAGGGTTCCCGGGCCTGAAACGAGGTCGAGCCAAGGTGGTTCTCAGACTCTTGGATATCTAGGTGGCACAGGGAGTCATAGAAGAGCTGAGAATGGAGTCAAGGGGGAGGGATGCAGGCTGGGTGGTTGTGGGGGGAGGGGAAGAGGAGCTCTGGCTTAGCTCAGTGGTGAGTGTCCTTAGTTTGACTGTGGCTCAGTAGTCAAATGCCTTCTCCCTGACTCCCCATGGCAGATCTTGATGAAAGAGACAATCTATGACTCTAAGCTGTATATTGACTGTTCATTGTGGAAAATGGATTCATACTGTACTGTACCAGTTTCTCAGGATGAATCCAAGATTAAATACCTTTTGCAGGGAGGAATATCTGGGAAGGGAAGCTTATTGGCTAAACCCTCAGGGTCTCTAGGTACCCCGTTAGCATGGAGAACTCTGCTCTGGGCCTATGTGACCACAGGTCACATTTCCTTATGTGGGGAGTGTGGCACGTGTTCCAGGTCAGGAATTGGCAGGGAGCGGGGAGTCCCATGTCTCAACTGTGTGCCCACCAAGCCTCCGGATATCAGACCATCTCAACCTTAGCCAGCTGGCATGATTTACTGTCTCACGCCAGGCACCTAGAGTAGCATTAGATGCAAACAAATGTCAATGTGCTTGAAACAGACTTGGGGAGAAAGCCTCATGACCACTCTGAAGATGGACACTCAGAGAGATGAGACATTGAGGGAGGTTGGAGACAATATACAGTGACAGAGACTGGAAAAGATTATGTAGGTGACTATGATGGTTAATCTTGACTGTCGACTGGACAGAGTTTAGGGTCACCTAAGAGATACTCCTCCAGGCTTGTCTGTGAGGCTTTGGCAGAAAGGTTTAATTGAGAGGTGACCTACCCAGAGTTTAGTCAGCAGCTCACTATGGACTGAGGTCCCAGATTGAACGAAATGAAGAAACACAGCTGAGCAGCAGGATCCATCTCTCCTTTTGTTCCCTGGTTGTGGACACAGTGCCAGTAGCCACTTGTGTTCTTGCTGTGTGGCCCAACATACTGGACTGTGTGCCCTCCAACTGTGAGCTAAAACACACTCTTTCTTCTCTGTGCTTCTGTCAGATATCCTGTCACAAAAACTAGAAAGATAACGAAGACTTCTCGTATCTTCTTCCCTCACCTTGGGGTTATGTTAAGGGAAGACCTTGCTCATGGAGCCATGAGAGGAATATAGAGTGAAGTGGTCAAGGTCAGGAAGACACCCTGGTTGTGGGGAGGTGGGGGGGTAGTCTCTGGGAGATTCAGTCTCTGTTCCCTCCCAGCTGAAGTCAGTGTATCTTCCTACTTTATGTAATAGTCTTTCCTGAGGCAAATGCTAGAGACTTTGAATTAATGAGTCCTTCAGGAACCCTTGACTGCTTCTGTGAGGTCATGACATGAGGCCCATTGCAGAGACTGAACGTGGTGACAAGGCTCAAGAAAAGAGCAGAGTTATAACTCGCTTGGAAGCTATATGTGGCAATCATCATAGGCCAAAGATAGACACTGAAGTGTGCAAGATGGTTATAGAAAATAGCTACCCACCAAGACAACAGATCTAAGTGTACATAAATAGCATTCTCCCTGAGGTACTATGCTGTGGACCAGCTGTTCAGAACCTTCACCAGGCTGAGGGAACATAAAAGATATTCTTACATTTTAGTGAAAAAAAAAAAAAGCATTCAGGTTAACAGTAGGAGGAAGAGTCATTATTACGTAACTAACAGCTTTGCAGCAGCTGTTTTGGGAGATCAGAAGAATAGAATAAAAAAACCCTCTCTCAGGAGAATGGGCCTCTCCTTTGGCAGGAAACAAGACTTCTGGATGGTCCCGAACTTGCCCATATGTGGTGATGCCAGACAAGAGGGGGAAAATGACTAACTCTTAGTGTCCTTTACTCAAGAGCGGATTGGATTTATCTGGAAGGGTTTTGGTCTCTCCTGTTCTCATCTAAACGAAGTCTATTCTAAGGGAGTCTTCTCTAAGAAGTTGTTCATCCTCTTCATAAGCTGAACAGCAAAGTGATTGTGGTAACAAGAGGAAATGAAGAAGTTTTGTCTTTTTTCAGTTTTTATGGGCTTATTGATGCAGAATAGCACATAAAGCCACAATCAGAGTGAATCCCTTTAGACGGATAAGTTGCGGGTATAGGTGTGGGCTTACTTTCAACACCTCAATGCTTTTGACAAATGATGTTAGACATGGTCACCATATCTATTTATTTATTATATGTAAGTATACTGTAGCTGTCTTCAGACACTCCAGAAGAGGGAGTCAGATCTCATTAAGGATGGTTGTGAGCCACCATGTGGTTGCTGGGATTTGAACTCTGCACCTTTGGAAGAGCAGTCGGGTGCTCTTACCTGCTGAGCCATCTCACCAGCCCATGGTCACCATATCTTACAGGCACACATATATTTCGCTGAGTCAGGGACGCAAATGGGTCACAAAGAAGAAATAAGGACTAAGAATAAGCTGTGTACTAAGCTGAGCCCAAGCCCATAGGAATTGATTACATTGGAGGTCCAGAAGAGAGTAAGATGGATTACAGACAGTGCTTTTCTTAGAGCTCAGTAGATTTTGAACAGGTTGAGTACGCAGTATGTAAGCTGAATGAGTGCACAGTTATAAATGATCTCAAAGAGCATCACTAAGTTGCTTCCAGGTTGAGTGAAAGTTTGATTTGCAAAGCCAAACTTTAAACAGCATTTCTCAGATAAAACAAACAAACAAACAAAAAAAATTCCACACCCATAAAGCTTTAATCCTGAAGGCTTGTTTGAAAATTCCCACATCGTGGGTTTAGGGAATAGATAACCATCACTGAGCTATTACTATACAGGTGACCCGACAAAAGAGAACCAGATAGCTCCGAAGAAGGACTTGGAAGGGACTCAGAGTTAGCACTCAGACTGTCACCCAGATCCCGTGAGCCATTCACTTGAAGAGCTGTCAATACCAATAAATACTGGAAAAAAATGTAAACCGAGGTTGCCTGTGGGGATGTCTGAAGACTGACTGGAAGGCAGGGTACAGTGGAATGTTCTGGGTGATCTAAGCGTTCCTCTCTTTGATGGGGGTGTGCCTATTTGTCAAATCCATTGTTACCTAGCTGAGAGCTGTACTTTCAGTGTATGATAATTTTACCTCATTAAAAAAATAGAGTTAGGAAAAGTTACTTAAAATACTTGGGAATAATCACAAAAGAAGTCACTAGATATGCACTCACNGATAANCGGATATTAGCCCAGAAACTTAAAATACCCGAGATACATTATGCAAAACACAAGAAAACCAAGAAGGATGACCATCGTGTAGATACTTCATTCCTCCTTAGAACAAGGAACAAAATACTCATGTAAGGATATAGGTACAGAGACAAACTTTAGAGCTAAGATGAAAGGATGGACTATCCAGAGACTACCCCATCTGGGAATCCATCCCATCATCAGCCACCAAACCTAGATACTAATGCACATGCCAGCAAGATTCTGCTCTGCTAAAGGGACCCTGATATAGTGGCCTCTTGTGAGGCTATGCCAGTGCCTGGCAAACACAGAAGTAGATGCTCACAGTCAGCTATTGGATGGAACACAGGGTCCCCAATGGAGGAGCTAGAGAAAGTACCCAAGGAGCTGAAGGGGGCTGCAACCCTGTAGGTGGAACAACAATATGAACTAACCAGTACCCCCTGAGCTTGTGTCTCTAGCTGCATATGTAGCAGAAGATGGCCTAATCGGCCATCACTGGGAAGAGAGGCCCCTTGGTCTTGCAAACTTTATATGACCCAGCACAAGGGAAGGCCTGGGCCAAGAAGTGGGAGTGGGTGGGTAGGGAAGCAGGGGTGGGGGTGGGGATAGGGAACATTCGGGATAGTATTTGTAATGTAAATAAAGAAAATAGAAATAAAAAATAAAAAAATTAAAAAAATTAAAAAATACAAAAAAAAAAAAAAATACTTGGGAATAATCAGGACTCAACCAGGACCTATCACAAAATATCCTCGGTGATGCCTACCCGTAGCACTTAGAGAATGACATCATCAGGAACATGTGACACAGGAAGAAGAGGACCTGGATCCTAGAGCTGGCTCTGAGGGGCCTTTTCCTGGTGGGTGGTTCCATTTCCCCCCTCCTTTGTCCACAAACTAAACAAGTTTTACAAGGCTCTTGCTAAGCTCAGTCTGCGTGTCCCTACTTTCAGAGACACAGCCTGGGTCTGGTGACCTGGAGGTGTAACCTGATTTGGCAATTCTGTGATCTGAATCTCTTCCACATGTCTGGTGTCAGCCCTGCAGGGGAGAGCAGGGGAGAGCCCAGCAATCTGATTCCTCCAGGAAGTCCATTGCTCTGTGGCTGCTAAAATTAGAACCAGGCCGCTGCCCAGATCAAGGCCATTGCTTTCCCAACCCCTCAGTGAACTAACTCATCTCTCTCTACCCCGCACCGTACAAATGTGCTGGTAATTATAGTTACATGAGGACCAGATGAGCTGGGGGCTTGGAGAAAGAAAGCAGAAACAGAGCTGAGTTTCCTGGAGACCCTGATTTCTTAGACAAAGAGACAGAGAAAGTGAAAGGGAGGGGGGAGGGGAGTGAAAGAAAGGGAGGAAGAGAGGAAAAGCAGTGAAAACAGAACTTAGAACCCAGGAGTTCTACAAAGGCAGCAATCTATTCCCTAAGAGCAAACCTCCCCCAAATATGGTTTAAGTAGTTGCTTTTACTTTAGGACGGAGTGTAGAGCAGCTGGGAGCAGGGCAGGCTGGCCTTGAAACTTAGCTTGGCAGCGGATTACCCATGGCCTTGAGAGGTTCTCCATCCCCACAACTCCCCTAGTGCTCCTCCCACCCCCACCGCACACCTCATTTCTTTATCGACACCACGTTGAGAGTGAGTGCAGATGAAATGAGGTGAAATGGAGTGGAGCCCTTGAGAGGCAGCAGGAAGGTTGGAGGATTCTAGCTTTAGTTGAACATTCTTGCAAAAGATATAAGGAAATGTGTGTGTATGTATGTCTCTCTCTCTCTGTGTGTACATGTGTGCGTGTATCCAAATAGGCCAGAAAGACGGTAGATTTTGCCTGGAGCTAGAGTCGGAGGTGATTGAGCTGCCAAATGCCATTTCTCTGGGTCCCTTACAAAAACGTCTTTCTAGTCTGGCTGGCTGGCGTTTGGAGCAGGGTCTCATTTCCTGGAGGGGGTGTTCCTTCCTGAGGATCTCCCCAAGCGACCAGCCATTCTATAGGCTTGGAACACTCAAAGACTATGAGGCCTGGGCCTTTCCTTCCTACTTGACCCTGGGTGTGGCAGGTAGCTTCTTAGCTGCCACTTTTTGTTGGACTTCTGCTTTACCTTGGACTTCTGTGTACTGATTCTACTGTGAGAGGGGACAGATGTGCCCTACTCACCACTGTGGTTGCCCTCTGTAAGGGCAGATGCTAACTAAGTGCTTAGGCCGTGGTGGATACACAACAACTTCTTCACTGGGATGATTTTTTTGTTTTTAACGGGGGCTGAGAAGATGGACAGAGTACTTGTGGTGTAAGAGTGAGGAACTAAGTCTGCATCCCTGCATCCCTGGCACCGATGTCATGATGGGTGTGGTGGCAAGTGTCTCGTGATTCTAGCACTAGGAAAATAGAGTCTGGAGGATTCCCAAGCTATACAATGGAGCAGTCAGCTCAAGGCTCCGAGAGAGACCCTGTCTCAGTAAGGTGCAGCACATGTGGGACCAGGGAAGGGTAAAACACCCCAAGCAACCATGAAGACCTGTACTCGTCTTCAGAACGCACCGTAAGGTAGTACCTGTCTAATAGCCCAGCGCTCTTAGAGTGAGAAGGAAAACAGAGATGGGAGAAACCTGGGAAGTAGAGACTATCTCAGGCAAGGGGGAAAGGTGAAGACCAACATTCAAGGTTGTTCTCTGCTCTCCGTATGGACCTTGGTATGCCCAGTCCCATTCACACACACACACACACACACACACACACACACACACACACACACACGATAAAGGCTGAGATCTGATGTTGTTGACCACTGGCCACCACACTTTGGTGACACTCACACAGGAACAGGTATTCACCCGTACAACCACCACACTCACAAAGAGCCGTGCATCTAAAGACTTCTGCTTCCCTTTGGTGAAGGCTCCCTGGAGATGCTGCTCTCCGTATTACCTCATGTTTGTTATATAAAGGCCCACTTGATGAATTTCTCCTTGAAGACAGCGCCAGGAAAATTTTCTCTTTGCAGTTCGATTCCAAAGCCGTTGTACAATGAAAAGGGTATGCGCCAGCACATTTCCGTTTCATCCAGGAAAGGCAGAGATAAATCCAGCCCTCAACTGTAGTAAACAACTCATCCCAGGTGCCCCGAGACACGCTGAGCTCTTTTCACTCTGGCTGTTCTTTTAGCTACACTGGGCCTTTGGTGTTTTCTTAAACTCTTTTGGGAAAAAGCGAGGTATAAATTTTTTCTGAACAAACCCATGCATAGAAACACATATGCTTGGCATGGATGAGCAATTCCTGCTGCTGCTGCTGCTGCTGAGGCTGCTGTTTTCTCCTTTCATTTTTAATTTTGAGACAAGGTCTCGCAATGTAGCCCGGGGCTGTCCTGGAATTCCCAATGTACACCAGGCTGGCCTCAAACTCTCAAAAATCTTCGTGCCTCTACCCTGCCTCCCCGGAGTGCTGGGTTTAAGGGATGTGCCACCATGCCCCACTATTGCTAACCCTTTTTACAGTCACCTCTACCACAACCACGGCCCAGGCTGAGTGCCAGGCACTGGGTGTAGTGAGGAGATGGTTCTGGCCATAAATGAATCAGTTGGTCGGTTGAGGGTTCAGGCTGGTGTGTAAAGCGCTGGGACTTGAGGTAGCGCCACAAACCTGACAACAGGAGCGGGAAAGATGGCTCAGCAGTTAGAAGCACCAGCTGCTCTTCCAGGGGACCAGGGTTCAGTTCCCAGCTCCCACATGGTGGGTTACAACCCTCTGTAACTCCAGGCCTAGGTAACTGTATCACTGCCTTCTGGCTTTCACAGGTACCAGGCACACACATGAAGGCTGGCAAAATACTCCTACACATAAAATAAAATAACATTAAAAATTAATTAAAACCAGAGAGCCGTGAAGAGGGCTGAGGAGTCCAGTAGAGAGGAGATTAATTCTGCAATTTATCTGTCAGAATGGCGCTGGCTTCTTAGAGATTTCAGGATTTTCTAGGAAGGATGGAAAGGATTTCAACAGCGGAGGTTCTCTGACAGAGAAAACAGTTCAAATGAGGGTTTGTAGGGGAACAAAGAATTTGCCCTCTGCATTTGGAAAGAGCATTAAGAGTTGAGTTTCTTAGGTACAATACACAGGAAGCATTTGCTTGAGGTTAAGGATTCCCGTGCTTGTGTTGAACGAAGTTAAGAGAGAGGCAGGCTAGCAGGTTCCCTTTTTTGGCACAGGTAACCAAGCTACAGAGCTGTTAGGTAACAGAAAATCAGTTCTCCCCTGGCAATCTTGTACTTACTTTGTGACTTTCAGGTTTGAGACTGGAAATACAGAAGGGGTTCTGCAGGGCCTCGTGACTGACGCTTCCTCTTGGAAATAGGAAGCAAAGTTTGGGATTTCTTTTTTTCTTTCTTTTGCTGAATGGGTGGATGAGGGTGTTAGAGAGGAGGAAGGGAGGATCCCCCAGCACCATTTTAGGCTGTTTTCCTTAGCAACCCCACTGATGGATTTCCGGGCGCAGCCTCTTTCCCTTCCCGTTCCTTTTCTGTTTTCCAAGGGGAACAATGAGGGAGTGAGGAATACTCGGTGATGTTTATCTTTCCAGCTCAGACCTTTCAACTGCTGGAATCCCCCAGGGCTGGGGAAGGGTGGGTGTAGTCACTTCCCACTGTTGCCAAGGGTGGGAGACCAGTCCCTCCTGCTGGGGCAGTGGGTGCGTGGCTTCCTCATAAATAGGAAATGTATCTCCCAAATTGGAGTCATCAAGGACTTATCTCCAGCCGCAGACACCAGAGAGCAGCCCTGCCCTATCCTTTATTCCGAAGAGAGAAGCTTGCCAGCGGGGAGAGGAGAGGGTCACTGGAGAGAACCAGCCCTGAGAGCTGTGCTGTCATTCAAGTGTCAAAGGAGACATCTTCCTGCCAGACTTCCCACACTGGCCTCTGTCCCTCCTGGAACACTTTATTCAGGAATGGGAGGAGCACGGGTTCCTTGTAGACTAGAGAGTTAAGGGGAATTTTGGTCCATTCCTTGGCATGAGTACGGAATTCTGAGCTGAATATCTACTTGCTTAGAAACTGCTCATATCTGAGCAGCAAACTCTTTACTGACCCAGTCACTTTCCCAGCCTGGGCTCTTATAAAAACACCGACCATTGCCAGGTATTTATTTCCGGGCTTTAAACTTGCCTTTGTGTATTCCTTAGGTTCCCAATTTTTTTGTCCTTCCCAAAGAGAGTGGTTCCTTTTTTCACTTCCTCAAACTGAGGGCTGGCTCAACCAGCCCAAACTACCCAGTCAGTAACTTGATACCAGTTTAATGTGTTTGAGGAAGTAGCTTAGGGGCTTTGTTTTGTACCAGGTCATGCTAATTTTCCCCATGGAACTTCTGATCCATCCGGGTTCCCTGCAGAAGTTAGCCCAGGTTGTGCTCGTAGCCCAAATACAGTGAGGAGGAGGGGGAAGCAGAAGCAGCACTGGGTCAGAGGCAGACACATGTGCTGCTCTGCCAAATATTCTACCTTTAATTTTTTACCTAGCACTGATGGTGGTCTCAGAGGTGAGCCTGGGGACTCTGGGACTCTGCTAGCCCATTGCCACGTGTTCATAATGGAAGAGCCAGGAACTACTGGTCCTCTCGCAGATCCCCCTGGAGCTGTCCCCTGATCTTTCTCAGTGCCTGTGCTTGTCCTTGCTTCTTCTGGCAGGGATGTTGTGTGATGCTGATTAATGAGCAGTGGCACCCTCCAAAGCTCAGCTTGGAGACAATGGCTGGATTGGTTCCAGGAATCTGAAGTATGCACCTGACCAACTGACCTCACTGTGTTGTTGTAGGCCACACCAAGGCTCCCTTTCCTTGGCAAAAGGTTTTGTAGCTCTGCAGGCACACTTGGGGGCGGCAAGTACCATCTGGAACACTGGAGTGAGACTGGCATCCCATTGCTACTGAGTCTCACCATGCTCCTGAACTGAGCCAACAAATGACTCTGCCACATGGCAGGAGAAATGTGCCAAGAAGTCCAGGTTTATTTAGCACAAGTAATAATGGGCCTACAATGTTATCACACAGGGAAAGGATCAGGAAGACTGGCTGCGATCTCCTTGAGTTGATGGGTTAGAACTGGGTCGGAGAAAGTGTTGAGATGCGGCCAAGTTCAGGTTTTCTAGGCCAGGAGCTGTACAAGATCTCTTGCAGGAAACTTAGAGGAAGATAATCCATGTTGTACTATAAAAACTCAGTCAGAAAATTGGGTCCCAGCAATTCGATAGATTTTTTTTTTGTTTTTGATTGCTGACGACAAGGACAGGCTTTCGTCCTTGGTAGAAAACCACAAGGGACCCTGGCATAGTTTACAGATATCTCAAGACCCAGGGCTTAATTGTTAAGACAGGAGATGGGGGTGCTGGTGAGATAGCTCAGTGGTTAAGAGCACCTACTGCCAGGCCCGGGCACTTAAGGATTTGATAGGTTAAAAGTGTCAACCCCACAGCTGCATGGTCATTGAAGGATTGAATCCCAGAGAAGTACATCATTGCAAAGAAAGCTGAGGTAACTCTGACTGAGCACTCAGGATGAGCCGAGCATTGCTCCGATCCATTCACAGGCCTTAAGGCATTGAACAGTTGAAGTGAGGGAGCAAAGTAGGCATCCTTACAACCTCCCTTTCCAGCTAAGAAAGCAGAGGGATGGAGGAGGAAAGGAATGTGCAAACTCACCTAGCTAGCAAGTGATAAAGCTGCTTTCCGAATCCCCTTCATCCAGGATCTTATAGGCCTGTTCTTAGAGAAGAAATGAACATTAGAGGTTGTTTTAAATGGGAAAGGAGCCGCTGATGCCAACGTGGACAACGAAGGTTTTGATGTTTAATCGAATGCTGAAAG
Organism: Mus pahari; assembly: GCF_900095145.1. Lineage (NCBI taxonomy): Eukaryota > Metazoa > Chordata > Mammalia > Rodentia > Muridae > Mus > Mus pahari. Next base: position 55,210,324 of record NC_034590.1, on the reverse strand, counting down.
AGGCAGCCATTGGTGGGAGCTTTCAGTCTGCAGAAATGCTGGCAGCCTCTCTGAAGACGGCAAGGATTCAGAACCTTTTAGCAGAAGAGGCAGTTAAACTGAGATGGAGCTCAAGACCCTTGCACACCAAAGTGGACGGATCTTTTGTTACGAGTGGGTAGGATTGTGCGTGTGATGGAGATCACTTTGAGTTTTCAGGAAAGGATTTCTGATTGTGGCCTCTGGTGGGCCTCATACTCTGTCTTCCCCATCCCTGCTCAGGTGCTCCAGACCCCGTCCCAAGGCAGCTGTCTTGATATCCCAAGCTCCTTCTGCCGGGGCAAGCAAGGGAGTGGAGGCAGATCTAAGAACAGAAAGGATGGAATACTTGCAGGCAGAATCTGCTGTTGCTAGTCCATTGGTTTGTTTGTTTGTTTGTTTTTCTGAAACAGAGTCTTTCTATGTAGCCTTGTCTGTCCTGGGATTCTCTCTGTGAACTAGGCTGACCTCAATTCAGAGATCTGCCTGCCCCTGCCTCCCTAGTGCCTCACCACACCCAGACATTTCCACCATATTTTGGGACAGGGAGTTGATGTGTCTTTCCTGTCAAGAACAAGTGTTCTGAAGCCTGGAGCTTACGCACAAGTTTTTAAAGACAGAGAAATGTGACTTCACTGTGGCGTGGGACATCAGATTCGAGACTTTTCTGGACATTTGAGCATCTCTTCAGCAGGGTAGTGATAGAGTTTAGCCTTGCTCCCAACTGATGTCCCTGGCAGGTGTGCATGAGTCACATGCAGTGAAAAACAATGGGGGCAGGAGATGAGGTCAGATTGCCCTGACTTGAAAAGTGGAGGGAGATAAGTGAGGGGAGCCAGGAGCTGCGAGGAAGACATTCTTTCCTACAAGTGCAACACTGGCTGTGATAAAGGATGTAATATAGCCAAGAGTAAAACAGAGCTCCCGTCTGAGCCTAAGAGGAAGGTTCTAGAAGGATGGTTATTGGAACTCACAACCTGAGGGAAAATACAAAGAGGAATTTGATCTAAATGTCTTATATCTAAGCCTTTTAAAAATAGAAGTCTGTTAAAATTATGGCAAGAATCATCACATCCAAGAGGACAGGCTGGTAAGAAGTTGGTGGCTTTTAGGGCTTGGGTATAAGACAGGATTTCAGAGTTGAATTTCAAGAGCACTTGAGAGTGTAGACTGGCCGTGATGACTAGAAAGCACAAGTGAAAGAAACAGTGGGATTCGTGGCCCCTCCAGAGGAGAGAAGAACAATAGTGAACAGGTTGAGAGGAAAAGGACTGGGACAGGCGTCTTGGCCACTCTGTTTCTTCTGGTACTAAATACTCCGCCACTACAGCCACAAACCACACAAGATAGATTGAAGGGAGCTATTTTCCTAGTTTAGGGTAGAACTGACAGGGTAGACTCAGGAGACTCTTGGGACACTTGTCACTGCACGTGGAGTTGTTCATCTAATCTTTGTAAAAACTATACACATATAGTATATCTTCTATGTGTGTGTGTACCTGTGTGTGTGTGTCCATGTGCATTCTGTGCACATGTGGGGTATGTGTAGAGGGAAGTGTCAATTCTCTAATTGGTTCTTGACTGTGTCAATAAAGGAGGCAGAAGCCAATTCCTGGGTGAAGGGAAAAAGGTGTCCCACCTTTTCATCTTCTGGGATGTAGAGAAATTCAGACCAGGCTTTGGAGCAAGGAGGAAGCTGCAGACATTTGTAGGCCTTGGGCTGTGAGCGGGGAGGATGGAGATAGCTAGTTGATAAGATTAGTGCAGGAAATTCTTCAACTAGCCATTGAGTTATCTAGAGAGTTTTTAAATGATAAAAAAAAAAAAAAACAACAAAAAACTGTCTGTGGCACTAAGGTGGGCAGGAGGAGAAAGAGGGAAAAATGGCCAACTGGCTGTTGTTGGTGGAGCTGAGTGGAATTGGTGGCTGCTGATCTCAGAGCAAAGTCAAGAGCTCAGGCACAGTGCCTGAGAAGGCAGAAGCGTGTTTTTAAAAATTATACACAAAAGGTAAGAGTATGCATATGCATATGCAGGTCCGTGAGTGGAGGTCAGAGAACAATCTTGATTAATGGCCCTCAGGTACTGTCCACTATCTCTCCTCCTCCTCCTCTGCCTTCTTTTTGAAAATAAGATCTTTTCACTGGCCAGGATGAACTTTGCCAAGGAGGCCAGGCTAATGGGTCTTCCAGAAGATTCCCAGGAACTGAAGTTAGGGATGGCTATGGATGCTATGAACTAAGTCCAAGAACCTCGGTCCATAACCAAACCAAAAGCTGCCTTTTCAAAGCCTTCTTTGTCAGTTCCCTCTGCTTATAAACCATGTACATATGGAACTAAAAGGTTCTTTATTGCATCTGAGTCTAGCCAGACCATCTCCTTTCATTGTATCCTATCAGAGCAGGTTGCTTGGGGCTGGACCTGTCTGTCTCCTCCACCTCCATATGTTCAAGTCTTTTTCTCTGTGTAATTGAATTTGGAGGAAGGTGAAGCTTTTGGGAAATAATCAAGTTTTATATAAAACCATGAAGATAGAATACTCATTAGTGGCCTGATTGGTGAATAATGATGCCTACAGCCAATAGCTGGGCAGAAGAGAGGTAGGCGGGGTTTGGGTTCCCAGACTTGGGTTCTGAGGAGACCACTAGAAGGAGGACAGAGAAGAGGGAGGAGAGATGCCATGTAGGTGAGTTATAAAAACATGGCCACGAGGGCTGGCCAATTGGAGTTAAGAGCAGCCCAGATGGAATATATCAAGTTATAATTTGGGGCTGTCATGCAGAAGTAGATTGTAATAGATTAGAGGATAGATATCTGCCCAGCTCTAGTGCCAGGTAAGGTTTATTATGGATATAAAGGCTGTATGTCTTTTTATCTGGGAACCAAATGATAAAAGGTGGGGAAGAGACCCCTGTTTGACATGAAATAATTTAACATGTAACCAAACAAGAAACACCATCGGGTGGGAAGGGCCTATTCTGACTCATAGTTAGAAGCTCAGTCCAGCATGGTGCCAGGAGTGGTTCTCCATAGGATGCTAGCCCCTCATGTAGGCTGATGAGTAGGGAGTTGGGTACTCACTTTCTCCCTTCATCCAGTTCAGGACCCTCGTCCACAGGATGCCACTGCTCACAGGCTCAACAATTCTACTCTCACTGAGTTTTTTTTTTTTTTTTTTTTTTTTTTTCCCGTTTCAAAATGTCATTGGAGATGCACTTGCTAATGCCCTATGCATTCCTTAATTCAGTCAGGTTGACAGTGTAGATTTATGTCACACTGGGGAAGCTAGTTTACAGAGGCTGAAGGACAGAAATTCATCTGGGACCCACATGACCACCAAGGTTCATTCTGAGCCTTGCATATGAGGGTGATAGAGAATCCTGTCACTCAAGCAATGGTACTGGGGAAATTCAGATCCATTTGTCACCAGCATTCAGGACACAGGACAAGTACTTAAAGGCTTACTGGGGCTCAGGTAGACAGGGACTCAGAAGCCAGAACAGGCAAAAGATCAAGCCCATGTTGAAGCCAGCCCCAGTGTTTGGTGGGTGGGTAGCTATGCACCTTCAGCGAACAAAAGTTATGACTGGAGTTGTGGAAAGACAGCGTGTACTGTACTTATGGACCCAAGAAAGCTTCAAAGAAGGATGCTGAGTAATTCTAGATGCAACATGTGCTTCGAAACACCTGCTGTGGACCAGCCACAGCTCTGCAAATAGTGTCAATGAGACAGAAGGTGCAACTGGGGCTCACACAACGGTCCTGCTCACTGCGGAGAAAATATTGCCCAGAATAGGGATTTTTTTTTTCAGAAAAAGTACAAAGCACCAGGCAATGAGGCCAACTAGCTGAATCCAGTCTAGAGATGTGGAGGGTACTGGACTCTGAAGATGGTTTTGATGGCTGAGAACAAGTTACAGCAGGAAGGGGGTTGAAGAGATAAATTCTAACAGAAGAAACAGTGAGGTTGGTGGTGACCACCAGACTTGGCTTCTCTTAGAGCACGCCATGAAATATTATTTACAGGAGAGGAACCGGAGACAATTAAACAGTCACTTAATGTGTGTGTGTGTGTGTGTGTGTGTGTGTGTGTGTGTGTTTCGAGACTACGTCTTGACCACACTAAATAACTCACTGAATAGCCAACAATGACCTTGGCTTCTGCGTCTCCTTACCTCTGTCCTTCTTGTTCTGGGATTACAAGCATGAACTGCCAACCCAGTTTTCTGGTGCTGGGGGTTATACTCGTGGATCCGTGCCCGCTAGGCAAATAACCTATCACCATCCCTGATAAGCACCTGGCTTTCATCTCAGAGTTCTTCATGGCGAGGGAACATTAGTTTCAGACGCACCATTTGGAAATAGAGACCCATGTGTAAACTGGAGTCTCCTTTTCTTTAGAAGTAAACATAAATTAATTATGCATTAAACATAATGGTTTCACGATGACATTTCCATTCATGCATGTATAGTATGTGAGCATATTCCTCTTCTGTTATCTTCCCTTGTCCTCCTTCCCCCATCTCACCGATCCCCTTCCCCTTCCCCACTAGTCCCCTTTCTACTCTCATGTCCTCTTCTGGGGATGGAGTGACCCAATGATTTTCACTGGGATTCTTCACAGGGACATGCATATGAGTTTATATACAGGAGCACCGGTGCCTCTCCCTTCTCCCAGCAACCATTTCTTCTTATAGATCTTTTGAGTCCCACTTCCCTAACAACTACCAAATGCCTATAGAGCCTCAAGGAGAAGAGGGGCCGTATGAGCTCCCCTCCAAGTGGGATCCTGCAAGCAGTCCTGAAGCTTTCCTCAGTCCTGCCCTGGTATTTTGTTTAGGGATAACACGCTATATCTATGATTTGTCACAAGAGGGCAGAATTGCCCAATTATGAAATCAAATCTATTTCTGAAGACTCAGTAAAGACCTGGTCCCGCTTAGCTGACTTTTGGTTGAGACTACACCAAGGAGCATCCAACACAGACATTCAGAAGCTGCATCTGAGTGAGGTGCCTGGTAGCTGTGAGGAGAACCCTGGCACCTGTGCTTGCTCAGACGCAGTGTCGTCATAACAACAAGCAGAAGCAACTGCAGTGCCAACGTGTTTCACACACCTCCTGACACACAGATCCCAGCAACCACAAGACACAGGTTTTTCACGTAGCTTACTTTACACAGGAGGAAACTGGACCACAGTTTGTGACTTTACTCAAGGTCACAGCGCAGGTAAGGTCTGCCCCTTGAGTCAAGGACACCTGACTCAGAGTCAGTGATTTAAGACACAAAACTAGCCGTATAGTGTAGAATTGCTTTGAATCTCTTGTGGTAACAACACCAGACTGAAAACTACACACCAACGTGCCTGAGGTCTGTGACTGCTATGAAAATAGAAACTCACATCATTTTCCTGGTTTCTCCCCACTTCCCCCATCCACCTTCACTCTTGAGTTTCAGTTCTGGCTCCCATGATGCCTTGAGCACTTCCCAGAACTTCTCTGTACTTGTCCGACCCTAGCTTTTCCTACTAGACTAAGGGAAGAGGAAAAGCAGGCTGTCTCGGAGCCGAGTCTCTGACACACCCTGTTCAGTTACTACCTTAGAGCCCTGTAAGCACTCTCTGTAAGCACACGGATGAAGGCCCTGTATGCCCAACACTTAGACATTCTGTATCTAAATAATAGTGATGATGATGGTGATGGTGATGGTGATAGTGGTGGTGATGATGATGGTGATGGTGATGGTGGTGGTGGAGGAGGGGGAGGAGAGAGGATGGAATCAACAACTTATTTTTACTACATAGTGAATGTGACCATCTATGTATGAAATCTTTATATTTTTGTGAAGCCATAAAGACTAGGTTTCTTGACCAGGGAGGTGGGATGAGTGGGTGGGTGGGAAACAGAGGAATTTCTGTGAAGCTGGGGCTTGCTGAGGGAGAAATCCCTGAGCTGCATGCGAGTCACCCTAGCCTCCTTTGCTCATCAGGAGAAGCATGTAGCTTTCTGTAGCTCAGTTCTACGGTGTGGGCTCGGGAGGTCAGACTGGCCCATGTATCTATACTGTGCTGCAGGCCCTGATGACTCTTCACTGGGACAAGACTGAAGTTTCTGTCTAAACTCATTTGAGGCAAACCATAATGCCACTGCCTTTTAATTTATCTATTTGTCATATGCAATTCAGGTTTGCCTTGCCTTTGCTTGAATAGGGGGAAAAAAGAAGTTTGAAATACATTTTTGATGATTTAGAAGACACCATTCCTCTGTAGCTCTGGGGCCTCTCTGATCCCAGAAGACAGGCGTGAAGCTCCACCTTCATGCTGGCTAAATGTCAGAGTCCTCTCAAGGACGTCTGTGAGTCTCCAGGAGGCTTCTGGCCTCTCAGATCCCCTTCTCTGGGGTTCGGCTGTTTCTGCAGAGCCCACCTCCTTCCTAAGTGGTTTTTGTCCTGTTCTCCTAGGCAAAGACATTTGTCTTCTTTTAGTCTCTGCTTCCAAAGCCAGCCCTGAACCTGCCCTTGGATTTCCAAAGCGACCAGGGTGTTGTGAAAAACAACAGGCTTCCTCTTCTCAGGGCCCACCCTCCTTTGCCGCAGTGAGGAAGGTAAGGAGTTGGCCAGCAGGACAGTTCATCTGAGGTCAAGACTTCAGAGTGTGGAGGAGCGAGCGGGAAATGTGATGATCACATTGAGGAGGGCACCAAAGCCTGAGTGCTAGATGGCCAGGTTCGAGATGAAAGAATCCAAGGGAACGTAGCTGTTCCTGAGGGTGGATCTAAGCTCTGGGAGTCATGTCTGGTTCAGGGGAGATATATGGTATTCATGTGGTGTTCTCTCCTGTAGGAGTCTAATGAAAACAGGAGGGAAAACCAGATGGAGACATAAAAACTTGGAAGACTTTCCTGCTATGTCAGCATCACATGTTCTTTTGTTTAGGATGGGAATCGTTGTCCTGGTTGGGTGCAGTATGAAAGAAAATTATGTCATTCGGTTAGAGTAGGACCATTTCTGGCACCTTGCCTTCTGTATCAAAGGACTTTTGGGTAGGAAGTCAACTGAGGGCCTCCTCCTTCTGACTCTTTACAAAGACAGAGAGCAGGAGTCTCCTATTTGCCCATTTGCCTAGGGCAAAGCACAGGATACCATACTCTGTGACTCTCAGTTAAATGCACAGCTTCCCACAGTCAATCTCCAGATGTTAACTTGATTCTTTTCTCATTCATGTCTACTGCTCTGTCCCCACTGCTGGTGCTCCATGAACATGGCATCCCTTCTCCCTGGTGTCTCCTAACAGCCTTCCTGATTTGCCTGCCTTAAATCTACACAACAGCCCAGAGCCACAACAGATTTCCACAGCTGGACTCTGTCCTGCATCAGCTTCCTTTGAGAAATTTCCTACTGCCTGTAAAAGAGGAGCCATAGGGCTTGATGGCAAAAGCCTTTTACTCTTACCCTCTCTCCCTTTAATTTTATTTATCCACCCTGCAAGGATTTCTGGCCTCTTTTCTTTTGGGTCTGCCTTTACTCTGCTTCTTTGCCCGAAAGAAATTCTCTTTTTTTTCTTTTTCTTTTTTGTTATTCCTGCTTCTTTGTCTCCAAATCTTATTCTTTTTATATTATCATGTTCTTCTAGCTTCAAAACTACTGCATTTGCATTATAGTTTGAATGTAAATTGTCCCCTTTTAGGCTCCTGTTCTAAACTGTGCTGTTCCCCTATTAAGCTCAGCTCCTGGGTTGTGGTATTATTTTGGAAGGCAGAAGTTAGATGAGTCTAGTCAAAGGATGCAGGTTACTAGAGATGTCCCTAGGAAAGATATGCTTTGTCTGGGTCCCTTCCCATCTCCACTTCCTGTCTTCTGTGAGATGAAGAACTCTGTCTCACCACATCTGCAATGCAAACTCTTCATGATTTAATAGTTGTGGGCCATTGCATGGGCCAAGTGAATGGGTACCTAGGACCCAGCGCAACTTCCAACCTCCATTCTGACTCCAGCAAGGTGAGCACTTCACTCTCATGGTATTGCATCTTTCACCTTAGATGTGATGGAGTAGCTGGCGCTGACTGTAAGTTCCATGCACACCTATAGGCACTGGGAGCTGGTCCTGCACAGCTCTTTGGTGACCCAGGTTAGCCTAATGAGCTGCAGTGCAACAGTGTTCATGATGGCGTCGGTCTGGCAAAAAGCAGCTTTCCTTCTTTGAAATTGTTTCAAGGCACTGGGCTGAGTGAGACCGGGATCCATCTGCCATCCCAGGATTTAGGAATTGGATGCAGGAAGATTTCTAAGCTCCAGTTTGGGACTTCCTAAAGAGCTGAAAGTCTCAAAAGAAAATCTGTGGGCTGGGGATTTAGCTCAATCGGTGGAGCGCTTCCTAGCATACACTAAATCCTGTATCCATTGGACCCCTCACGTGGTGGTGGTGTGTGCCTGGAATCCCAGCACTCTTGAGGTAAAGGCAGAAGGATCAGAAGTTCAAGGCCATCTTTCTGTTTTCCAAGAAGCTAGCCTGGGCTACTCAATAAAAAAACAAAACAAAACCAAAAACACCCCAAAAAAACCAAAACACATCTCAAGTACAGTCAGTGCTCCTTCTCCCACTTCAGAATTATTTATTTATTTTATGTATGTGAGTATGCTGTGGCTGTCTTCAGACATACCAGAAGAGGACATCAGGTCCCATTACAGGCAGTTGTGAGCCACCACACAATTTCTGGGAATTGAACTCAGGACCTTTAGAAGAGCAGTCAGTGCTCACTGAGCCATCGCTCCAGCCCTAGTCAGTGCTTCTTAAACTACTGAGTTTACAAGATGATCCTGAGAAACAGATTTCATGTTGAAGTGAATGTGGGTTGTGTTGCACACTTTTTAGCTTGGCCATAGATTTCCAGGACATGTCTTGCACCCAAGATTCTGAGAAGTTCTGTGATTAAGAATCCTACTTATTTCCTACCTTCAATTTACTTGCCAACCAAATTTGTTCTCCTTTGCATCTATTAACACATTGCAGATTATTTTGGCCCCACTTTCCAGAGTTCTGGCAGTCCAGTAACCTTCTACCATTTCTACCAATGAGAATTCTGATGTCAAGAGACAACCATGCTTGTATGGCAAGTGGGATAGCTGTCCTACCTGGCTTTCTCAGTGTGACACCGGGCTTCGCTGTGTTCCACCCACATCCAGTAAGGGCGTCTACAATCTATCTTTTTTTTTTTTTTTTTTTTTTTTTTTTTTTCAAATGCTATTCTGAGTCTCTTTATAGGATGCAGCTAAGAT
>NC_034590.1:55191602-55200291 GCF_900095145.1 Mus pahari | reverse complement strand
TATATATATATATATATATATATATATATATATATATATATATATTAAACTCAAAAAGAGCTTGAGAGACTTTGTCTTGTCCAAGTGATTGACAGACCCCTTTGGGGACTCCCACGGGAAGGAGCAATGGTACATCTTTGTTCTTTGTAAGATATCTCCCTAATGTAAAGTAATCTTAGAGTCTATTTTAAAAAGTTATCCATTAGTGACTTTCTAGGCAGTTTAGGATGTCTCATCTCCTTTCAGGGTGGGAAATAGTGCTCAGGTCCCATTCTTCTGATGGGTAAGTAAAGTCCTGCTCTTTTAGTCCTTATTTTATTGGCTGTCGCCTCTGAGAGAGAGGTCCAGTTTCAGTTCCCTCAGTGTCTCCTTGTTTAACACCCAGCCTATGGGGAACATGGAAATGCTTAAGGGGAGCAACATTGACTGTAAAGTCAGAAATCAGCATATAGAGTCTTTGCTTTGGGATACAGTGCTGTGTGTGTGTGTGTGTGTGTGTGTGTGTGTGTGTGTGTGTGTTGAAATATGGTCTTATTGTATAGCCCTAATTTGCTAAGTAGACCAGGCTGGTGTCCAGCTCATAGAGATCTGTCTGCCTCTACTTCCCAACAGGGATTTAAAATATTTTTTTAAACTATGTGTACATATGGGTATGAGTCTAGGTATGTGCACATGAGGACAGCGTCTGATAGAGGTCAGAGGTGTCACATTCCCTGGTACTGGAGTTACAGGCAGATGTGAGCCACTTATGGGTGCTGAGAGCTCACTAGTCCTTTGCCAGAATGGTGCTTACTCTGCAGAACCATGCAACCCCCATGCCTTTGGAGGTAATTTTTGCATAGCACAAGCTGACCTCAAACTTACTTTGTATTTGAGGATGACCTTGAACTCCTGATCCTTCTGCCTCCACATGGTGAATGCTGGGATTACAGATATGTTCCAGGATACCTGGTTAGAGCAAAGATCCTTCTGAGGGCCATACTATCAAGTGAGTGCCTCATCATGCAAACATCAATTGCTGGGCCTTCTACTCAAGGTCTTAAAGTTCCTCCGTATCTGCTATTGGCCCTCCCAGATCCCTGATGTTTTTCATGTTCTTAAATACCAGTCGTAGTGGATCTGGACATGATTGATTCACGGTGAGTAATAACCATAATAGACCTGTGGCTTTGGGAAAAAAATCACTTTGAACTTTGTTTCCAGATCAATTATTGCATGCCAACTTCTCTCCAACATCAGTATTGGCTTGGAGCGCTTTGGGTGATAGTGAGCAGAAGAGAATAAGAGCAGATGAGACAGTCTGGAGACGTCCCAGTACGAGCTGCAGGAGATTGCTTCCAAGAGAACCCCACACACTGCTTTCTAGTACCCTGTAATCAACAGGAGACACACCTTCTCAAATGGGGGCAAAAGCACCCTATAGTAAATAATAAGCCAGTAACATAGCCATCTAGTGTCGCTAAGCCTAATGAGCCATCCGTAACTGTGTGTGCCCTGCTTTTGTTCAGCAGATGTCACACAGGGTTTTCTTTTAAACCAGCATCGCCAAAAGCATGTGAGGGCTGCTCTGTGGCTTGATGGCACTGCCATGAGATCACCAGACAACAGCTTGCTTTCAGATTATGATGTTCCTGTGTGAGCAGTTACACATGCTGTCTATTGTTCACTGCGTGCTACAAGGCTGGGTTTAGCAGTTTGAACCTAGGGATGCTGCTAGCTTCTCTGAGTCTGTCTCCAGTCTATCACATATTCTGAGTGACTTGTGTCTGATCCAACAGAATGCCTGATTAATGAATGCCTGACTTAGAACCTTCAGAAGCACCTGAGAGTGTCGTGATGGAGGGGCAGGCAGTGGAGCCAGAGAGGAGCAGAATGTTCCGACTTTTGTGTTATATGCTTCAGCCTCCGTCTCAGGTCCTTCCAGGTCGACAAGGACACCTCCCCTGTCCCCCAGGTTTGCTCAGTTGTCACTCTCACAATCCCCACGGCAGGAATGACTCATCCATCAGCTCTCCCAGCCTGTCTTTCATCACGTCTTCAGTGACCTGTGTGTATTAGTCTCCTGAAGTAATTTGTTTTCAGCATCTGGCTTCTCTTGATAGAGGCTGGGTTTAGCTCTCACCTCCCACTTCTTGCCTAGGGTGGGAGACTCTGCACACTGGGGGACTGATTAATGGATGTATTCAGTCAGCAGCCAGCAGCCAGCACCAGGTGGTTCTACCTAACTGCCTGTTCCCCCAACTCATAACACAATATCCTCTTTAGGAAATGTTGGCTACACAAACTTTGTTGTTGTTTTTTTTTAATATCATGCGTGCCTGTAAATCGCAGGTTTGTCTTTGTGTTTGGATATGGGAAGGGAGGGTTGCTATAAAATTTGTGAAAATACAGACTGTCACAGAAATAAATGTACACATTAATATATGCTAACACAGTAGTTTCTTCCTTTGGAAGCTGTGAAATTTCAGTAATGCCCCTCTTTTTGTGTTTTGGTTTTTCAGCATCTACAGTAAAGGGGTGCTGTTTTGTGAAATTGCTGCTGACAGTGATTAGGAAAATAGGCTGGAGTGTTGAACCAAGCTTCCACAGAAAAGGTAGGGACACTCGGGTTCCACAGCACTTTAACTTAGATTCCAGTTTAAGAAGCAAACAAAACAAGACAAACAGACAAAAACAAAACAAAAAACATCAACAAGAACAACTCAATATTTTATGCCTGTTGTAGGTTGCACACCTGTTATTCCAGCATTAAGAGGTAGAGTCAAGAAGATATTCAGCTTAAGACCTGACTGTGTTACATCATAAGTTCAAGGCCACCTATGGTATGTATTCAGACCCTAACTTAAAAACACAACCTCCCCCCCCCCCAAAAAAAAAAACAACAGAAAAAAAGTTCCAAAAATTTCCCCTCCTGGGTAAGATTTGGAACAGTGTCCTCTCCAGGGGGTTCCCAGATCTGCTTTGAGTGCTGGTCATCTGAGACAGTGGCAGTGGTGGGAGGGGCAGGGTGAGCTGGAGGGGGCGTGGCAGCCCAAGGCAGGACCAGCAAGTCTAGAATGCTGTCACTTATTGGCCAGCCAAAGAGATCTGGACCAACTGGCAACTGGCAACTGCCGGTCGTCATAGCAACGAAGCACGCTAACGCTGAGTGTCCCTGAAGGCTGGCACTGGCTTTCAAGAGAGCAAGGGGCAATGGCGCAGAACGTGTATGGCCCGGGAGTGCGGATGGGCAACTGGAATGAAGATGTCTACCTGGAGGAGGTGCACAGACTCCTCTCCTCTCGCATCCCCAGGATCCCAGACCCTATCCTGCATGTTCTCTCTCTGCCGAGCTTTTAGCATCCTATCACCCAGCTTCGTATCCTGCCTCCCCCCCCCGCCCCGCCGCAGACCCCCCCCACCGCCCTGCACTTTTGCTACCCTGCACCTTAGCTCACCTGCTGTCTCTGAGCACCCATGCTTACAGAATGCCCAGCTCCACATTTCCTGAACCCAGAGCAAGAACAGCTTACTGCCTCCCGGGCCCTCTGCCCTCACTTGGTTTGTGGCACTTTTAGGTCCTGGAAAGGTTCTGGGTTACAAGCATATGGGGAGGCCTGGGCTCTTCACATTCTCACCCAAGTCAGGAGGACCTCAGTAGACTAGACTGCTGACCTCCTATATACCACTCCTGATTGTTTCTGGAAGAGATAAGCGCAGGGGCCCTATCCTTCCCTTCCTTATGCATTTCTTTTTTCATCTGCTCCCCGCCCCTGCTCCCGCCTCCATGACATGCTGCCTACTGACATTTCTGCCATCCCTAGAGCGATCACGTTTCCTTTTGTGTTCTTAAACTGTCTATGAACTTGAGGTGCTTCTGAGGGAAAAGTTATCAGAACGTGTGCTCTGCAACAGCTCTGTCCCTGACTCCCCTTTCCTGGGTTTCTGCATCCCCAGGAACGCATGAGAGACTTCCTAGAGAGGAGGGAAAAGGGAGAACTCCTTATTCAGAGAAACAGAAGACTGAAGAAGAACATTTTGAGACCGGTAATGTTAAATTCCAGCACCAGTTTCAAAATTCTGTCTAGTTAAGTGTGAGTCACACAAAGAAAATTTCTATGGTTTCTTGGAAACTTTTAAAAAAATTAATCAAAAAAGTATAGTGTTAAAATTCCTCTAGATTTTAGAAACATTAAGGGAAGTCTGTCCTTAATTATGTTTACTTAATTGTTTGCATTTTCTAATAAAGGGATGGATTAATGCTTTTACAAGTCAAGTGCCTTTCAGCTGCTGTGCAAAAAAAAAAAAAACCATTTAATTTAATAACATTGAATTGAATAAATTGACTGGAAAATTATGTAGAGTCCAACAGCTTCGCATGATCTTGTTTGGGGTCATCAAGAGCTTGAAGGACACTAACCAAGGATCTGAGGAAGGGAGGGCCTTACTGAAATGCTTCTAGTCCAAGAAGGAAAGGAGATACACCTGGGAGGGACCTTGACCCCAGCAGCTAAGGAATTGAGTAGCTTATTGGAAAATTCCTATTAAAATTGTAGATGCAGCTTTCGGTATCGGAAGATGGATATGTCCACTATGGCGATAAAGTGATCGTTGTGAATCCTGACCAAGTCCTGGGGGAGGAAGCTGGCAAGTTTATGCGAGGAGACCTGAGCCTGTGTATGAGCCCAGATGAAGTTAAAACACAGCTTAGAGATGACCTAGAGATACCCTGTGGCGTGAGTGCTGTGCAGACCATTGTCCCGATGGGCAGGAACACCTTCACCATTTTGAGGTAGAGACACTCAGCTTCAGAGCCCCAAAGTACCTGCTTAGACTTGTAGCTTGAAAGCAGTCTGATATGAGGAGACACTAGCCAGTAAGTGTTTGCCATGTATGTGTGAGGGTCTCTTAGAGGCTGAGTGTGTTATCCCAGCACTGGGGAGGCAGAGACGGGCAGATAAGCTGAGCCTACCTTACTCGGTGAATTGTTGAGGACCCTTTACATGCCAGCTTGCTGAAGACAGCATGAAAAGTAGCTATTTGTGTTCAGTTCAAAAATGCTCACTTTCTGATGATTAGATCCAAAGAATTAACCCTACATTATGTCTGGAAGCAAAGAAGGATTTTTCCAAATAACGTTACGGGATGGCCTGCTTTGTGCTCACAGAGTGCTGGCTTGCATTGTTCTTGATGGAACGTTAGCATCCCAACAGAAATACATCATTTAATAAAAGGTTGCATGGGATGGGCTTTGCTCTTTTAAAATCAACCGTCTACTAAAAATTGACTTGAGGTTTTGGAAATGATCCTCAGGACCCTTAGAGACATACAATTGCAATTTAAAATGACCGACTTCACGTTGTGGGAGATTTAGTGACAATGACCTAGTGACAAGAATAGAAACTGCTATCTGCGTCCTTAGTTTAATTTTTCTTGAGTACACATGGGTTGTAGTAAAACAACTTAAAGCTGACGACCACTTTCACTCCCTGGAAGATTATGAGGGAAGACTGTATTCAATGTTTGCAGAGGTATAACCTTGGCTCTGTCTTAAAACGTGGCCTTGGCTTATGCCAACATGGCACGTTTAGTCCCTTCTGGTCAAAGGCTACAGAGTCGGGAGGCCATGGGTTTGACCTGTGGAGCAGGGCAGGGAGTAGCATGCTAGCTGGACATTAAGGCTGAAACAAAAGGATTTTTATAGCTGGCTATGGTGGCTTATACCTGTAACTCCAGCACTCCCATTAGGCTGAGACAGGAGGATTCCTGAAAGGGCTGTGCCGTGTCATTTTGGGCTATATAGCAAGTTCTAGGCCAGTCCTGGGCTTCAGTGTGAGACTCTCAAAACACCAAAAGCTCAAAGTGTGCATGTTTCCAAATAGAGACAGGAATAGATTAATATACGAAAAAAAAAATCAAAATGCCTATTAGTTGGAGCTCAAGAATATTTCAGTGAATGTTGCCCAATATGATGATGGATTCCAGCCCATGAGTCTCATAGACCTCTCTTGATGTTATCTGGGATGACTGAGGTCTTTGCCAGAGTGAACACAACAGAAGGAAGAGGAAATTTTGTTACTTAATTTCGTGCAGTTTGTGAATATACACTGTCGAGAGAAGCGTGGAAATGAGGCAGCCTCACACCCTCCTGTTGCTCTCACCTCTAGTGACCGCGCAAACAGCTGCGAAACGGGCCAAGTGGTTGTCTACGGGCAGAACTTCTGCCTGGGGATGGCAGCAGGACTGGAAGAAGGCAAGATGGTGAGTCTTCTCCTGTGTGCCCACGGTCACCCGTCAGTCTAGTCTTCCAAGATGGCCAGTAGCCACCTCTGGAAGGGACTGTGCAGATGGGGCTCTGTTTCTGCTGGATTCAGTCTGTGGGTTCCACTGGGCATTTTGTACCTGAGTTTTTCCTCTTAACTTTGTAAACAACAACAACAACAACAACAACAACACCCCCATCTTTAAAAGTCAAGGAGTGAAGAGAGAAAAGTCTTTTTGCAATACAGCTGCTAAAAGTCAGAAATGTATACTACTTTAAACAGTCAATTAAACAATTGGATTAACTGACATTTGCCATTTTCCATAAGTACTAACATCCTATATACATTGCCCAGACTAATCTTGAACTT
Organism: Mus pahari; assembly: GCF_900095145.1. Lineage (NCBI taxonomy): Eukaryota > Metazoa > Chordata > Mammalia > Rodentia > Muridae > Mus > Mus pahari. The sequence continues at coordinate 55,193,680 of NC_034590.1, read as the reverse complement.
CCTAGACTCAAAGTGATCTTCCTGTCTCAGTGTCCCAAATATCTGGGACTACAGGCATGGACCATTGAGCCCAGTTCTGGCAATTTAAACTTTCGATTAGCAAATACTTTTTTGTGTGTTTTGTTTTTTGTTTCTAAGAAGCAATAAGGACAACTTTAGTTTGCAGAAGCCAGGAGGCTTGAGTCTCTGAAATCCTCCTTTATTTTGGAGGTCATGAAGTATAATAGGCCAGGGCAGTAGCGCACACCTATAAACCCAGGACCTGAGAGGTTGAGACTGGAGGATTGCCATGAGTTTGAGATTAACCTGGGCTATAGAGTGAGACCTAGCTCAACAAAACACAACAGACAATAGAACCAGAAAAACGTGTGCTTGAGTTTCATGTGCAAGCTGTGTCATCAGGATTTGTGTAAATGATCAGTTTGAGTAGTGACTTGGAATCTGAGCACCGCGCAGGAAGTGCCACAATTGCTTATCACATGCTAGCTTCATCTTTTTTTCCCTTCGAGTGAGTCTCTGACGTAAGGACACTGGGAATATAGAAGTTCAGCTACTCAACAACAAAGCTGGGACGCGCGCATCATTACGGTTTGGATGTAGAATGTGTCCCTGCAGGTTCCTGTGTTTGCATACTGAGTTCTCAACTGACAGTGCTCCTCTGAAAGTTGGAGAAAACTGGAGGAAGTGAGTGATTTTCAGGGAAGGAAAGGCCTTATAGATTATAGCCCCAAGTTCTGGGCCAATCTCTCTGCTCCTTGGCCCATTGAGATGTAATCACTGGCCTCACATGCACTGCCACAGCCCTAAGCTGTTCCAGTTGCCAAGTCTTCCCCACAGTGAGAGACTAACTCCCTAAAATGTGAGCCCAAATAAGCATCCCCCTGCTCCCACACACCGACAGCTCTGTTTTGTTGCTAATATTGAGAAAAATGACACCAACATATTTCTGTAAATGGGAGATTCCAGTATTGTCTGATGTGACATTTAATCATCATTTTTTGGTACTAGGAAGACAAACCAACAGTATCAGTCAACTTATGCCATGCAAAGGTGTTGATCTGCAGCCTGCGTTTAGATGCAAAATTGAAACACTAAGTCACTGGGACAGGGGTGTCGCGGCCAGAGATCAGCACACCAGCATTTGACTTCTCCTTTTATGTTTTTCTGTATGTCTTCTTCAAAAAACAGAACTTGTGTGTGACTATGATGAACATCCGGGTTCTTTCTACTCCAGTGTTTTCAAAGCACATCTTAATAATAATGTTTAGGGAGATGGTACTATACATTATTGTGTGGTAGTACTATAGCTATCAAGCCTTTAATTCTATGTTCAGGGTGTCAAATGTATTTGTTTCCCCTCCCCTCCTATTTGAATGACTAATCAGCTAAGGGTGGCCTAGAACTGGTGCTCCTCTTGTTTCAGCCTTTGGAGTACCAAGATTACAGATGTGTGCCACCATTCCTAACCAATTTGACTTGTTATTTTGTCTTTATGTCAAAAATAAGGTTCCATGTGTATCTATGTATAAATGCTCAAAGCTGCGCCCCTCCCCCCAGTTAGTGAGTCTATCTTCAGAATACATTTTTGGGGGGGTGTAGAATTATTGATATCAAGAATGTGATTACAACTAGAAGTATTGGAAGCTGGATATGGTGGCACATACCTATAATTTCAGCACTCAGGGTGCTGAAGCAGGAGGATTGCCATAATATGTTATAGAGTGAGATCCTGTTTTGCTTTTGTGTTTTGTTTTTAAAGATAACATGCAACCAGTTCTTCTTAAATTGATTGCACCAATTGGTGCTCTCAGCAGCAGTACATAAAGTGTGACAAATGTCATCAATTAAATCTTTGCTAGTTTGAACAAATGGACAAATAGGAAAGGGCATTTGAATGTTGCAGCACCTGCATCCTCTCCTGTCATTTTGCCTCCATCCCTCTTGTAGTCTCACCTTTCCCTCCTCTCTTTGCCTTCCTCAATCCTTTGTCCTGGGAACTTCCTGTTCTTTGCTTCTTCTTCTTTTTTTTTTTTTTTAAAGATTTATTTATTTATTATATGTAAGTACACTGTAGCTGT
>NC_034590.1:55178915-55191060 GCF_900095145.1 Mus pahari | reverse complement strand
AGAGAGAGAGAGAGAGAGAGAGAGAGAGAGAGAGAGAGAGAGAGAGAGAGTTTGTATAGGACACCACTTAGGAGCCTGCTCTCACCTTCTTCTTGGTTTGAGGCAAGTCTTCCTTGTTTCTGTCATTACACTGTGTGTTCCAGGCTAGCTGGCCCATGGGATGGCAGGCAGTTCTGTCCTCTCTGTCTCCCTTCTTGCCACAGGAGAGCGGGGGTTAAAGATGTGCATCCTACTACGTCTGGCTGCTTTATGTCGGCTCTTTGGGTCCAAATGCAGGCTTGTGCAGGAAGAACTTTGTTCACTGACTCAACTCCTGAGCTCCTCCATTGCTTTTAACATCTAGTTTGTTAGAGAACTAATAAAAAGAAAGGCAAGCATTAATTTCTAAATGTTTACAGCTTGACATTTGTTTCAATTTGCTCTTTAACACATTTGAGATTTATTTTGGTAAAGGGTTTTTCACTTGAGTTTCCCAAATGATCATCCATCTCACGTGTTACCTGTTAGCTAATTCTTCCTTCTGACAAGCTATGCTTCCCTAAGCATATATTATTAAATCATCCTTGGAACCACATGCTCTTCCTGAGTGTTCTATTTTGATCCACTGAAGTCATCTATTTTTACTCTGGGACTACGGTGTTGTAATTATACAGCACCCTAATACACTTTGGCAGATCTTTGTTCCCCCCATTATCTTTCTTTGTCTGAATTACATTGGGAATTAATCTTTGAGTTAAATGGAGTAATTATTTTTCCCCATTTCTCCGCCTTTGCAGGAAAAAAAAGTCCCTTTGTGTTTGCTTGGCACTGTAAAGTTGAGTGCTTTTTTATTAATAGCTTTGAAGGCTTTGCTCTTGGGAAGCATCTCAACTTTGCTTAGAAAGGCATTGTAGACCTTGTTTGGGTTTTATGACTCTCTTTAAGTGGCAGTAACACTGGTCTTGATATTGTTTCTTTTTCCTGCCAGAGTCTTTTGAATGTCACTGCAGCAAACTCCGTCCCCACCCAGGTCCAGTTCATTCTCTTTCTCCACAGCACACTTCATCCATCTTTTTGTTCTCCGTGCCAGATATGGCCCAGGCCCCGTTAGTTTGTTCTGGCTTCTGAGGAACACCTCTAAACATAGACGATCCTTTCACTTACCCTTGTATCCCAAATAATGCCACCATGGGAATCACCAGTCATGTGGGAGGACAGGCAACATCCAGAGGGTAGCAAGATATGTCTTTTATTCACATCCTATCTCCTCTCGTGCTGGGTAGCAAACATTCAGAGAATTATAACTCACTTACAACTTCTTACAACTTGCACCTTAAGCATAGCTTCACAGAGAAAAAAATTTTCACAAGAGGCCAAGGAGATGGCTCAGTGGTTAAGAGCACTTGTTGTATTGTAGAAGACCTGGGTTTAATTCCCAGCATCCACACAGTGGCTCACAACCAGTCCCTGGGGATTGGATGCCCTCCTTGGCAGGCATCAGGCAAACACATGGCACACACATATACAGCTGATAAAATACTCAATACACATAAATACTTAATCCACATAAATAAAATAAATCTAAAATCTTAGAACATACTAAGAACTTGGTAAAAGACAGAGAAACCTTATCCATGTTCAAGGTGAAGATGAACAAGCAAAGAGCTAGCTAGCAAAGAGACAACCTTCTGGACTTCTCGAAGAATGGGACAGCTTTTGGCAAAGCGTAGCCATGCAGCTGCCATCTATTCCCAATAGGGACCTGGATTCCAGATGGCCAGGGTCACCCATGAGCAAGTGCCAGCTGTGACGGCTCCAGGTTGAAGAGTACCTGACCTCAGGCGCCCAGTTTCAGCAAGGTTATTTATAGTGCCCAAGACAGAGACACAGGTCCCGTGTTTTGAAAGAGATGGAGAGCAGGAACTGGAGTATGGAAAACGTCTGACCTTTCTGTTGCTGTAACAAAACACCATGGCCAAGGCAATCTAGAAAAGAAAGCATTTAATTTGGAGGTTCGTGGTTCCAGATTAGTAGGAGGAGACCGTGAGAATGGCAGCGAGAATAGCGGCAGGCAGGCAGAGATGGTGCTGTTACCATAGCTGAGAGCTGATCTTGAAGCAGGAGGCAGAGAGATAGAGAGCTATCAGATGGTATGGACTTTTGAAACCTTAAATCCCACCCCAGTGGCACACCTCCTCCAGCAAGACCACACCTCCTAATCCTTCCCAAACAGTTCTACCAAACTGGGGACCAAATATTCAAACATATGAGTGTGGGGGCCACTCTCTTTTAAACCATCATAAGAAAGAAAAGCAGGATATGGGGAAGAAAGGAAGAAGGGAAAAAGGGAAAGAGGTGGAGAGATACTATTTTGACATATTCCCAAGGAAGGGGGGAGTTGTGCTTTCTCATAGGATGGGCAGGAACAGGGTTCTAGAAACTGCTTGCAGTGCAGTCCCTTTGGTCGCCCATTCCTTAACTTGCTGGGTAGCAGTGACTCAGTTGATGTGTTTGCTGCGGTTTCCAGCTGTATCTAACAAGTGACCACAGAACCCTTATGAAGTCTTCTCTGAAGTCCGGCCTCCAGGAGGTGACTCTGACAGATGAGGTCACCCATCTGAACTGCTGGCAGGCTGCCTTCCTCGACCCCCAGCTGCGCCTGGAATATGAGGGCTTCCCAGTGAGGGTGAGCTTGGCATGCGGGACACTGGGACGCGGGGCCCCGGGCAAGGACAGGCTGTGGCTCACAGCCGACAGTCAAGCAGAGGCTCACTGGAGCTCCAATAGCATGTAGACTTTGTCTTTTTCTTTCATTTATAACTCAGTTGTGGATAGCACCAGTCCGAGGCAGCACCCCACATTCCTGTCTCTCAATCCTGGGTGCAGGTTAGAGCCACCCTCAGTACTGTGCAAAAGACCCAGAAGTCCTTGACACTCCCAGTAAAGGCTGCCAGCAACATATGAGAGCCCAACATGTAATACAACTTCCCAGTCTCATCCACACAGTCTTCATTAGGTCGTCCTGCTTCCCGCCCCCTTCTTCTCTCCTTTTCTCCTGCCCTTCCTCCCTTCCTTCCTTTCTCTCTCCCTTTCCTTCTCTTTCCCCATCCCTGACCCTCTTCCTTTCTCTCTTTCTATCCACCTTCTCCTCCCCTCCCTTTGTTTTTCTTCCGCTTTCCCTCCTTCCTTCCTTCTCTCCTTTCCCTCCCTCCCTCCTTCCCGGGCAGCTGAGGGAAGGGATGGGGACAACAAGCAGCTACCGAGGCAGGCACAGTCCCTGATCACTCTTGCTTTAGACTCTGGGCCAAATGTGCCAGAGCATGAGGCATGATTCTTTTGGGAGGTTCCCATGGACACAGAGCAAGCTTGGTACCTCTCAAATCAGAGGAGGCATCTATGACACAGAAAGAGAGAACTAGCAATCAGGGGGATCATCTGGCATGGCAGCTTTATAAGACTGGCCAGGAAAGGGGGTTACAATTCCAGGCCGCTCTGAATCTGCCCCATGCAGTGGGTCTATCCCTTTAAGGCTTTAGCAGGGGACTCTGGCTCCTGGAGGTTCCTTGGCAGTAAGACAAGGTGGATGGTCGCTTTATCCACAACTAAGTAAGCTTGGCAGAATCCTCTCTGTAGCCATCCTTTCTAGCTTGGCTTGCCTACGACGGCAGTGGCTATGGCCTTCATTCCCTCTAGTCAGCGCCTCTGTAAGTTAGAGATGTTCATGATACCTCCTTAGGGAGTTTTGTGAGGACCCAAAGGTTAGGTCACAGCTCATTGCTGTCTGCTGGCCCTGGCTGTGCTTCTTTGTGGGATGATTCACCTCACTGCGGTCCAGGAAGGTCTGTGAATCTCAAGCTTGCATAGCTGCCCAAGAGCCCAGGACACCTCACACATGCTATTGCTGTCTCAGGAGACCTCCAGTTGCAGCCATGGCTAAGTGAGCTGGGGACATGAGCTGTGGAGGTGAGACAACGGTGTGTTGGGGAAGTGAGGTGCCTTAAGCAAGTGCTGCCAGGAAGGAGCGGAGGGACTTTAGTTAGGTAGGTTTGGAGGCAGTTCTAGTTAAGGGGAGTGCTGGGGCTTGGGAGCTGACCAGAGGGCAAGGGAGATCTGAGCATGTCAACCACTCCTCCCTCAAGGGAGAGCAGACTAGCGCCAGACTGAGACTGTTGAGAAAGAAAGAAGAAAGAAAGAAGAAAGAAAGGAAGGAAGGAAGGAAGGGAGGAAGGAAGGAAGAAAGAAAGAAAGAAAGAAAGAAAGAAAGAAAGAAAGAAAGAAAGAAAGAAAGAAAGAAAGAACGAACTTGGTCACTGTTCATGTTTTGCTGGTTCATATGTGACTGGGGTGGTCTTGGTCCTGTCCAGACCAGTTATGATCATAGTGGCTTTAACTGATGTGGAGTTCTGTTAAATGGACTCTGCTCACCAGGGAGGGCATGGCTTTGGGTACCAGACCAGCTCACATGCCAGGGGCTGCCCCCTTTCCTTCTGACAGTGCTCATCTTACAAGAGACAGGGTTATAAGGTAATATTTATTTAGCCAATTTGGTGGTTCACATCTGTAATCCAGCATTCCAGAGGCTGAAGCAAGAGGACCATCAGTCCTAGGCTAGCATGAGGTCTACAGCCAAGTCCCGGTGTCCAGGGAATTCTAATTATAAACACAATATACATTCATTTTCAGAGTCATTAAGGTACAGATGTGAAAACCATCAGAATTCACTTCATCTTAGAGAAGCAACCACTTTATGTGCTATTTTCTATGCATATGACTATATATAGGAATATAATAGGATATATATGAATGACATCCTGAGTATGTATGGCGATGTCTCAATGGGTAGAATCCTGTGCATGTAAAAGGCAGGTAAGGCAGCGTGTACCCTGTAACCCTAGTTGCTGGGAGGCAGACGCAGGAGAACTCCTGAGGCTTCCTGGAAGTCTATCTAGTTGGTCAGTTCCAACTAGTGAGAGATGCTTTTTCAAAGAATAAGGTGGAATGCAATGGAGAGATACCCAGTGTCTCTTCTGGCTTTCATGTGTATGAACACACATGTGCACAGGCACCCACCACATGAATGCATACACTCCCACAAACATGTATGTATACCACACACATAAATAGGAACTCCTGAATATATATAAAATGTGTGTATGTTTATGTGTGTATTTAATGCCATCAGCTATACTTCACGTTGTCAAAGGTCTTCTTTGATATGACTTTGAATGATTATTCTACCATGTAGATATCTACCATGATGCATTTCATCAAATCCATCATAGCTCTCTAGCCTTGTAAGTTATATATGAGCTATATTGAAATGAATATGTTAATATATTTCTAGACCTTTGCTTCTAGGAAATTGAACAGAACGTTAATAGCACTTTCTTTTCCCATCCTGTAAAGGCAAATGAAAAAATCGTCATCTATCATCGTCACACAAACCGAGCCCTGGCGGTCCACCGGAATCTCTCTTTAAGGTATACTGGCAGGGGCAGGAGAGTGGCCTATTGGCTCAGGGCCATGCATAACTAAAACTCCATATCTAGGTGTGCAAGGTAAAGGTCTTTAGATGCTCAATTAAAAGCAACAACATTGATTTATTTTTTATCACAAAGCTTATAAGAAATTATTTAAAAGGAAGGACCAATTTCTAGTTTTCATCGATTGTTGTTTTCATCTGTTCTTAAGCACACTGAACAAGTCAAAACTGTGGAGGTACTTGCTGATGCTCAACATCTTTTGAATCCTTTGACTCTGTGATGCAAAGATTAACCAAACTGGTGCATCAAACACCTCATTTTGTCAAGTGACATATTTTATTTTGTATTCAGAAACAGGTTATTAAATTGATTAAAAAAGACAAAATTTAAATTTTAAATTCAGGAGTGGTCCATATGTCTATTGTCTAGAATATTGGCCAAAATTTAAATGCCAACAGTCTTGATTCTGCAAATATTTAATTTTAACATTAAAGAAACTGTGTTTTATTTTTTGAGACTTTTTTTGTCTGAGATACCTACACTGCCTACACATTATCTATCGACTGACATTATATTTGATATGTTTAAATGTCATAATTATGAATTGCAATGCTGAAAATTTGCTTTGTGTAGAACTTTGATATTGCTATTCACCAAAGTCCTACCCATCAGAGCGGTTGGCTATAGAGGGACGCTATGTACATAATCCTCTGCAAACATGGGTGAAACATTCCTGCAAATGTACCATATTTTAGGAGCCTCCTTGGGCTTTGTAGAGCAGTCTGATTGAAGAGGAATTTCTAGGAAGGACAATGTTCATGAAAGAACAAACATTCATTGAGTATTACACTCTGTTTCTAACTGGAATCCTTTTTCTTTTTCTCTTTCTTTCTTTCTTTCTTTCTTTCTTTCTTTCTTTCTTTCTTTCTTTCTTTCTTTCTTTGTTTCTTTGTTTTTCTTTGTTTCTTTGTTTCTTTGTTTCTTTGTTTCTTTGTTTGTTTCTTTCTTTCATTCTTTCTTTCTCTTTTTTTTTTTTTTTTGGATCCAGGACCTACTTTGGGAAGGAAATCGAGGTTGTAGCTCACACACATCTGGATTCACACAAAGTTGAAAAACCCAAGAACCACTGGATGCTGGTTACTGGAAATCCCAGGAACAAGTCGACCACCATGCTAGACATCTCTAAACCCATCACAGAGGATACCTGTGCCTTGAAGCAGGCCATGGACATCAATACACAGTGACATACCAGGCCTACCCGTGGCCTCTCAGACTCTGCCCTCATCAACTGTCGTACTTAAAAGAAATGAACAGTCTTCTTGGCTGTGTCCCAAGCAGTTTGTCAGTAGGTGCAGAACTCCATGAACAAGACATTAAAAGAAATACCACACTAAAATTGATGATGGGAGCCTAGCCCTAGGGAGTAAACAGCGCTTGAAAATGAATAGTATTTGAAATTAAATCAGGTTTTGTTGATATCCCAGTTGTGAAGAACTTAGTGCCCCCATGCAGAGCCCCTTGCTTTGTGGCACCCCTGAAGCCTATTCTCCTTTGCAAAGCTGTGTTTATGCAATAAAGAGGTCAGAAGTTTACAGATGTCTCGACACTCTTGTTTCCTCCCCTAATTTCCTTCCATGTAGAACAATGTGTAGTTAGGAGATGTAGCTTTGCCTTGAAATTAGTTTTTATTTTTTCTTTCTTTGCCAAAGGCAATATTAGAAATATTTTGTTTTTTTCCCCTACTAGTAAATTCATCATCTAGAGGTTTTTTTTTTAAAGAAATGATCATTTACCTCCATTTACATATCTGATGATAGTGCAACATGAATTCAGTTACTGCCCCCTGGAAAGCCTGACTGCCTAACTAGCCCCTAGTCCTAAGGGGATACCCATGCAAAGCAGACAATCGGTTAATAGATAAACTGTTTCAAATGAAAAAGAAAACAATTCACATCTTGCTTGAAAACTAAGGCAAAAGCTACAGTTGAATTATTGAAAAAACAAGCAAAAAAAAAAAACACTCAAGGATCAAAGAAACTTTTCAAAACACACTCCAAGGAAAATAGCAGTGGGGGTCATCCCTGGACTGGCAGGCAGCAGGCAGAACTGTCAGGTCAGTTCCTGCAGGAGCTAATGGCTTCACCTGGCAATGTCCAGAAGGGGAAAAAGACTCAGGGAAGGGAGTCACAAGACCTCCAGGGGGCAGAGGCAGGTCCTCTGAGATGTTTCCTGGGGGTGGCGCCTGACTAGATTCATAGTTGCCAAGTACTTTGGAGGACAGAATTCGGGGCGGCAGGCAATCAGGCATCCTTCCTGATTTGACATGCAGTTACCTACAGTGGCCACAAGATGTCAACATTAATAACGTTAACAAGTCAATCCCTAGAAAGGGCTCGATTAGTTGGGCTTATTTTCAAATTACGTGGGACTTTCCAGCTCCCAAAAGACTGTTTTAAGAGGGAGAGAATCATAAAAACCACCCTGTTAAGAGGAAAACATAAATTTTCTTTAAAAAAGTTTTAAATTATAAAAATATGGTGTCTGACACATAAACATATGTAAAACCTGCTGTGAGTGGATTTGGGAGGGCATGTGCCCAAGTTTCAAGTTAAAGCTCGGCCTTGGACATTTGATAGACATTCATCTGGATCTCAGAGTTGTCCCCATTCACCAACCCGAGCCTCAGGCTCAGGACTCCCCAAGAGGTGCGTTTCCAAAGCCATGTCTGCCCCTTACTGGCCATGTTCTCATCAAGCCCCAACTAGCTTACCCCAGAGCTGTTCTAAGGGTAAATGGCATGCATTTGAGGGGCAGGAGGAGACCAGTGGACCACCCAGAGGACCTAGTGAGGACACTGGTCGCCTTCTAGAGGTGTGGCTATGGGAAGCCAGGGCACCTCTTTGAACCTCTGTTCACCACTGGCTGCAATGTCACCCATCAACACAATCTCTCTGGGAAAGGTTATATACCTGCTATGCTTTCTGCATCCACTTGTCATTTGTCACCAACGGTTGTCAGTGCTCTTTGGCCTCAGGCAGATCTCTGCTTACCCCACATGCTGCCGTCTGATGCTAAATTTAGTTTTTTAAATGTATTTTTAGAGTATTTTGCCTGTGTGCATGTTTGTGCATCAGATGTGTGCAGTACCACTGGAGGCCAGAAGAGGGCATCCAATCCTGTGGAACTGAGTACTGAGCCTAACCTGTATCCTCTGCAAGAGCCGAGAGTGCTCTTCAGCGCCGAGCCATCTCTCCAGCCCCACGAAACCCAAGTTTTAGTGTTTGTTTCTCCTCCCTATGAACTTTTTTTGAGAAGCTGCCTGTGCGCACATGCAGGCTTTTGACGTCTGCTGCCCGTTTGGACACATTGCTTGGTTCATACTATGGCCATTCACTGCTTCATTATGTCACAAATAGAAGCTTAGGGATATGGGGACACTAGACTTGCCTGGCACTACATGTGAATTGTCTTCTCTAGCACCAACTTCCATGGTGAATCAAAATGATATTTTTTTTTTCCTTTACTACTGTGCCGAACATGGTAGACACCCTGAAGGCAGATAATGGAGTTCCCAGTCTGTCCCCTGTCATCACCATCACCATCACCATCACCATCACAATGTCTATTGATCACTTGCTGTGTGCTAGGCCTTTGGTTGCTTCATTACTCCCATGGCAATCAATTTAATTTTCACCGCCTATGAGATAGGTGAATTATCTGAAATATACAGAACAGGAAATTCACAAGATAGGTTAGCAAAGTCTGTGCCCCATGATCAGTGACAAGGGAGTCAGGTGGCCTGGAACCCTGCTGAGGGCAACTGTCTAACTCTGTTGTCTCTTAGACAGAGATCCTGAGATTGACTGGGCTACCAATACTGAAATTCAGAAAAGCTGAGATGTATTCTAAGGTGTGACCTTAGATGTGCATTCAAGCTATATACTGCAAACATGCCCTGCTACTGACAGAAGATGGAACAGGATGCTTGCTGAATGCTTGATGCATATCTGTGCCCAATCTGCACAGTGGAATTGTGGGCATGGGTGATCATTTTCAATGGGAGCTCAAAAGGATGTTTTGATTTTCTGTGATCATGTAGGAGGTGACCAATGTGCCCGAGCTATTTGAAGGGACCTAGGACTCTACATCATCAGAGCTGGGTAGGAAGACGCATGCCTGCAGGCAACGGAACAGAGAGAAGGGGGCAGTGGGAGGGAGGCTTAAGAGCAATCTCAGCTCTGGTAAAGTCTGTTCTGGGGCAGCAGGCACTAACGGTGAGATGGCCACAGAGAAGGGTGGAGACCCGAGCACTCTATCATGTCAGGAATTCACAGTGGGTCCAGAAGCATTTGTAAACCTAGATGAACCTAGAGCATTGTGCTAAAGGAAGGTCACAGAAGGACAGATCCAGTGAGATCCACACAGTCTTGAGGAAGCAGAGAACAGAAGAGTGAGTCCCAGGACTCAGAGTGTGAGTACAGACATGGTCTGAGCTGGGATACAAGCTTCTGGTTACAGGAGGACCAAGCTTTATGCATGCTTCCAAGGTTCATCGTCACCAGTGGAATGATTTGGAAAAGATTGGCATAGCATGGATGACATCAATTTGTATATATATATGCATGTATACATACATATATATGTACACATACATATTTGCTCAAAATACACACAAATTAAATATGCATATTTATGTATATATGCAAATAATCTGTATATATACATATGTATATATGTGCATAAATGCATATACATAAACATACACATGCATGTATATATGTACATATAAATGCATATACACATGTACATATACATCTACATCTTATTGGTATAGATATACATATAGATATACATAAAGATAAAGGTACGTATACATACATATACATGCATATAATATAATATATATATCCATCATAGATATAGATGTAGATTTAGATACATATACATAACAAATACATATGTAATATATATATATGTGTGTGTGTGTGTGTGTGTGTGTGTTTTATAATTTCTGAGTTTTATATATTTGAAAATGTCCCTGACCTGGGAATGCTGCAATGAAAAGAAAACTGGTTACCCTGGCTCTTCAGCAGTTACTTGCAACTTGTAATTCTTTTGCATGACACTATTACAGCATTTTTTTTTTTGAGATGCTTCACAATAAAGTTCCAATAGTTATTTTCTAAATGAAAACAGAAATGTAGTAGGTTAGAATTTTGATTTGTTAAGAAAGAAAATTCAATCGTTCACTTCCTCTTGAGCATCTGCAGTGAAGTAGACCCATTCATCATGAACGCCAGAAGATCTTGTAAATTCTTGTTAGTGGCTCGTCTAGGACTCCTTGAAGAGTCCTGTGACTCGGTGAGTCTTAGACTGTTAATGGCCGCTTATATAATTCAAAACACTTGGGTGTGCAGCTGATTTTAAAAACATTAGTGGAAAAATTTGAGAATAATGCTGGCAATATTTAGTTTTAATTAATCATGCAATTCCTTGAATTATAATGAAAGGATGGACTTTCTTCTTTTCTTTTAATTATTAACATATGCTAACTGGTTAACTGCCCGAGTTAATGGGTTCACCGAGAGACTTCTCTACATGTGTTTATCGCATTAAAGCATGCCCATACTCTCACTCCCCCTTTCTACGTGTTTGCTTCTCGTCCCTGCCCCTCAAGTCCCTCTCAGGTCCAAGTCGTCTCTTAACTTTGAGGTCCACCCATATATGAGAAAAAAACATCGTCTTTAGTGTTTCCCAGATTTCTATTAACATAATGATCTCCAGTTCCATGTATCTTCTAATAAATGAAATAATTCCATTCTCTTTGTTTTTTGAGACAGAATCTTTTGGTTTATCTTAGGATGGCCTCACTTTCCCAAGTGCAGGTGCGACAGGTCGCAGGACACACTCGCTCTTCCCAACCAGAAATACTCTGTTATGTATAAAGACTGTACCTATGTCTTTTTCCTTTTTTAATTTTAATTTTATGTGTATGGGCGTTTTGCCTGCATGAATGTCTGTGTATCACAGGCGTGTCTGTTACCCCCAGAGGCCAGACAGGGTGTCAGATGGCTGTGAGCTGCTGGGAATCAAATCTGAGTCCTCTGGAAGAGCAGTCAAGGCTCTTAACCACTGGATCATCCCTCCAACATCTTCCCTCTGCCCTTCCTCCCTCCCCTCTCCTTTCTTCCCTCCCTCTTTCCTCCCTTCAGGTAGTTTTGTTTTCTCTTTTGTCTTTGATTCAATCTCGCTGTTTTGCTGAGGCCTCCCTGTAAGTCATTACACAGTCAGTACTACCTTTGAACTTAACTCTTCCCCCCTGTCTTTGTCATCCATCTATTTAAGTGCCCCCAGGTTGATCCCATAACCTGGCTACTGTGGTGAGTGTGGCAACAGCCACCAGTGTGCAGGAGCCTCTGTCACCTGCTTACTCACTTTCATTCCTTCATGTATATACTTAGAAGTAGTCTAGCCCTGGTCACATGGTGGTCATGTTGTTCGATGGGGAAGTTTCATGTTGCTCTGCACAGTGGCTGCACTTACATGCGCACTAGCAGTGTAGAAAGTACAGACCTTCTTCTACCTCACATCTCCACTAGCTTTCTTCTTCTTCTTCTTCTTCTTCTTCTTCTTCTTCTTCTTCTTCTTCTTCTTCTTCTTCTTCTTCTTCTTCTTCTTCTTCT
>NC_034590.1:55166062-55178840 GCF_900095145.1 Mus pahari | reverse complement strand
CTTCTTCTTCTTCTTCTTCTTCTTCTTCTTATTATTATTATTATTATTATTATTATTATTTAAATAGCCATTTCTAGCCAGGGCGAGATGGGATTTTAATGTTTTGATTTTCATTTTCCTGATCATCAATGATACAGAGCATTGCTTTAAATATTTATTGGCCACTTGTGCTTCTTAAAAAATAAGAGAGAATGTGCAGACTATATGTATGAAATTGTGAGAGGGTAAATGCGTTTTTAAGAGATAAGCTTTCTGAAAGAGTGTTCTAGAAGTACCTAGTGTTCAGCCTGAGTGGTCACTCTCAATCTACCACATTGTGCATCGTATACGAAATATTTGCCAATTAAGCTATTTTTTTTCTTTTCTGTTTCATGGTTTAGGAGTTGGATCCTGGCCTCTTGTCAACTGTGAGCTGAACTACATTCATAGCCTCCTGGTTAATTAAGTATCCTGTTTTAATTTTTAATAAGAAGAATATACAAGCTGTATTGTGTTACCTGGTAACTCCGTTTCTCTGTCGCAGTCCTCCAGACTAAATGGATAGATAGCACTTAGAGGTAGGTGCCCGTGCACTAGTTCTGGACACCTAGATGATGTTCTCTGGAGACCTATCCTGATCAACACTGGGGAAGTATTCAACCCTGGTGGAGAAATCATTCAAGACGCCCTGTGCTTCCAGCGCCAGTCCTTGGGCTGTGTTTTAGGTTACCCAGTCTCACTGTTTTCCACAGTGAGAAACTCAGATGCCTGCAACTTTTCCAGACTTCCTGGGCACTAGGGTGTGTACTCTGCCAGAGCAGCTGGTGTACCACACTGACCAACACAGGGCTCTACTCCAGAATCCCGGCACTGTGCATATTAAGCTGTAAACCCTCAGCACATGGAGTCACACACGAATGTCCCTCCTTTCTTCCCACCCCAGAGGGACAGAGATGGTGCCTCCTGTGGCTGTCCTCGCTGCTGGGCAATCTCCTCTTCCCTCCCTCCTTTCATAGTCTCTGTAGTGTATTATTGTTGGCTGATGGGAATAAGGTTGAACATCTGCCAAACATCTGCTCATGTCTCCTGAATGTGCTTCCAAACAGACGGGCAGGAAGCAGCACCACCCTTGCACTGAGCTGCCAGGGTCCGTAGCTTGCCTGGCTTTCTTGGGGACTGTAAGTATGGGGAGGAAGGGATCCAGATTTGATCTCTTTTGTGGCAGAGGGAGAGAGAAGGACAGAGAGGGAGAGAGAGAAAGAGAGAGGGAAAGAGAGAGAGAGGGGGGGGACCCTGGGTTCTGCATCCTTACATGCTTCCTTGGCTTCCTCTGGAAGGGCAGTGTTACAGACCTATGGTCACCAATAGAAAAGAATGACTGATAGAAATGTTCACATAGGGGAAGCTAGAGGCCTCCTGGGACATAACCCTGACCCCTTCCATAGGAGGTGGTCTGAAGCAGGAAAAAAAGGAGTTTTTTTTTTTTTTTAAAGTATCTTAATAAGAAGGAGATGCTGGACGTAGCTGCAACTCAGTCTTACTGTGAATTCTGAGAGACAGGATGTACCAGCCCGTAGAGTCTGTTGCTCCAAACCCCACTTGTAGGGCTGTTCTTGGGATGCCGACGTCTGGTTTTTATTCTTTGTTACATGGCTGGATGAAGAGGAAGTCCTCAGGGAGGGTGGGGTCTCAGGAACTTTCAGGAAGAAGCCACAGTGGGCCTCTTTAGGACATGGGCAATCCTTCTCCTGAGAGACAGAGAGAGAGAGAGAAAGAAGAAGAAGAAGAAGAAGAAGAAGAAGAAGAAGAAGAAGAAGAAGAAGAAGAAGAAGAAGAAGAAGAAGAAGAAGAAGAAGAATGCCCCTTTATTTTATCTTCTTTAGCCCTGAATAAGCAAGCAAAGAATTTCTAAGATAATCATACACTGAACAGAACTGTCTGGGATACATAAGATGCTGTCTCAATGATTTTTTTCCTACGTAGCAATCAAGAGGTTATCCCCTCAGTAAAGAGATGGTTGAGGGGGCTGGAAGATCTCTGAGCTCTTGAGAGCACTGGCTGCTCTTTCAGAGGCCCTAAGTTCAACCCCCAGCAACCACATGCTGGTTAATAACCATCTATAATGTGATCTAGTGCCCTCTTCTGGCATGTAGGTGTACAGGCAGATAGGCCACTTCTATACATAAATAAATAATCTTCTTTTGAAAAGGTGACTGTTGACTATTTTATTCTCCTAAGCACTTTAACATAGGCTCAGCCTAGCAGTTAAAATATAATGTTTAGCCTGGAGTTGAAGGTCTCAGGAAGCTGGAGTAGGAGGACCGTACACTGAACTGTCTGGGATACATATGATTCTGCCTCAATGATTTTTTTTTTTCCATGTAGTAATCAAATTCTAAACTTGGTGCTGAGTTTGAGTTTTGGTCTCAGCCCTGGCTGTATCAATATCTGCATCTCATCTACTCAATTTCTGATGCTTCAGAGTTGAAGCTTTCAGGAAGGGTAAGAGGTGAGGATGCCTGGTAAATTTTCTGATGATAGCATTTAACAGAAGACGCAGCTTCTGTGTTCTCTAGTCTGGGCAAAGGCCAAGCTGACCATTTCGAGTGTTTGGGTGAGTTGTGTAGGAGCACTTTCTCTGTGGACTTAACACAACCTTTTGCTCACTCATCTTGTAGCCTGGGCTGCTGGGCTCTGCCCACCCAGGATTGCCGACCGACCTTCCTGAGGCCTGGCTTCAGATGAGGTCACAGTATGGCTTTGCATATTTGGTCTGTAGGAAAAAGCCAAGGATTCTTTGAGCCCCCAAATTACCAATGTACCTAATGTATCACATCCTTTACTTCCCCCCTCCCTCCCTCTCTTCCTCTCTCCCTTACCACATTCCTTCCCTTTTTTGCCATCAAAATGGCAACTCAACAGTCCTTTGTTTCTCTCTCTCTCTCTCTCTCTCTCTCTCTCTCTCTCTCTCGCTGTCTCTGTCTCTGTCTCTCTCTCCCTCTCTTTCGCTCTTTGTCTCTTTTGCTCTTTCATCTTTCCAGGTGGAAGTGAGCAAAAGCCCTGGGTTTCTTCACATAAGAAGCAAGGCAAGAGGAGAGGGTATACCAATCACTACTTTTAAATGCGTCTTTGGAGTACTTTTCATTGAGTTTGAGGTAGAGGGACATACCCTACTCTTTTTTTATGGGGGGGGCATGGGGACATAGACAGCCACCCCCAGTGTTCTCTAGAAACCTCAGCTCACCTCTAATTTCTGACTTTTGTAAACCCAGTTAAAAGCAGCGAGCATTCGTTTTGGTCACTTGCTTTCAAGTGTTCCTGAGTAGACCATTATGTAAGGTACGAATTTACATGAGTCCAGAAGGCCTTGCTCGTTCTTATACTGCCCGGCACATCAGAGGCACCCAGATCCTCTTCTCTCTCAGCTCTTGTTGAATCAGAGAATCTATTCATGAGGCCTAGTCCAGGGTCCTCACATTCCCTGGAGCAGCCCTGCAAGGTACTGTTAAACACTTTCCCACAGTTCCCTGTTGACCTGGTCTCTCACTGGCCCTCAGTGGTGTTAGCGCTGCCTTCAAGGGTCGGCCACGTGATCCTTGTAGCAAGGACCTCCTCTAGGAAGCTTCCAGCCAATCCTTCTTCTTTGCTAAGCTGAAACGTTCCAGGGGATGGAGAGCAGCCCACTCTGGGGAACTGCTGGGGGGTGTCCCTAACCTTACTGTAGCTTGGGTTTACTTTAACTGGGCTGCTGCCAGACTGCATAGGCAAGATCCTGCAGACACTGTGTCTGAGAGGTGAATCCACCTTGAATATCAAGGTCAATGTATTGCGATAGTCTTTTCCTTCTTTTAACAAAATCCCTATCCTGCCCATTGCCTCATGAGACCAGAGTGAGGCTCAACTCTCTCTGTCTCTAAGGTGTTTTTTTCTCTAGTTCGTGGACTGCGTTATGAAGTTGACTATCTTGACCTATCTTGTTGGCAAGCTAGGGAAGAGAGGTCTAAGAAAATCAGCAGAGAATCTAACCCACAGGGCTGTTTTGTTCCTCCTGGCAATGTCTAGTTCAGGCTGTCTAGAAGAACAGAAGCAGAAATACAAAGGAGAAAGGCACACCAGAACATTGTAAAATAAGTTACTGTATTCAAATGTTGCAAAGAGCAGAAGGGAATGTAAAATAGGTACTGGGGAGGAGTCTAAGGTGTTGGTGGAACTGGTAAGTTTCAGAGTGAAGACCATTCAAACAGGAGGACACACACACACACACACACACACACACACACACACAATCTTGAAGGTCTATCCACTTAGAGAATGTACATTGCAGAAAGTTAAGTACATACATGCAGAGGTTTCTGAGTCCTTAAAGTACACCCCAAAGCAACTGAGTTACCTGCTGACTCAGTGCTTACAGTGTTCAGATAAAACAGGGATAAATGGTCCCTGTGGAAAGCCATGGTAAGCCTTGCTAATTTTCAGCAATTCAGTATGTTTGATAGGCCACAGCTAGCCACTGCCACACTCATGGCAGACTTTATGTGACTATGCAGTGTTTTGTGTTAAGCCACTGAATGCTGGGATTAATTTGTGATTGTTGGATGAACATGGTTTATGCTCCCCAAATTCACATTGAGTTTTAAAATTAACTTAAAAAATTCAGTTGTGTGCATGTGCATGAGCATGGGGGAGCATGTGAGTGTGTGTATCTGAGTGATAGCTTGTACTTCTGAGCGCAGTGTTCTTGGAGGTAAAGAGAGGGAATTGGATCCCCTGCAGCTGGAGTTAGGGATCTAGGATCTAGGATCTAGGATCTAGCGAAGTGTAGGTTCTAGGAACTGAACTAGAGTCCTCTGCAAGAGCGGACAAATCTCTTCACTCTGGAACCACCTCTCCAGCCCCTCACATTGAAAATTTATTCCCAGTGTAGCAGTGTTGAGTGGCGATGGAACCTTCAAGTGGCATCTGGGTCAATAATGCCACTCTCACAGAACTTAAATTTTTAATAGATCTCTTTCATTTACGTTTTCCTTTTTTCTTAAAAAAAAAACTATTTTAATCACCTATAAAGTCATTTGTTCATATATACCATTCCCCATTACTTTCACATCCGCTGCCTATGACCACTGAACCAGAGTTTAGTTGGATGTGCCTGAGTGGTATGATATTTACTGGCGCGTGGGCCCCCTCACCAGCAGCTACACCCTGGTATAATTATTGACAATTTCTTTCTTACTGGTAAGGAATTACATTGAGAAGGTGGAAACACAAGGTGGAGACAGCTTGGTTCCCTGAGTCACCAAGTCAGTCCTCTTGGAAGGATTGACTGATATAATAAACATCACATCTATGCTATAGTTTAAAAGGACAGTTTCTACTTACATAGTATTAACTATATTAGATAATACAATTTCATACTCCTATTACAAATATTTTGTCACATCATGTAAAAGAATCAGAGAAGCTAACTTTAACGGTTTTATATTTTGTTGGATTGACTCATTGTTATGTTCCATGCTTTGGAAGGCTTTGTGGGAAAGACGAGCTCACTCCCCCCTCCTGGGAAGAAAACAGCATACTTTATTTATTTCTGAAATGCATCTTGATATCTTGTTTCTCCCCTTTGATTCAGTTCTGTATTAGAAGATTTATCCTTAGGATATAATAAACAAAAATTACCAGAAAAACTTTCTTTATAATATTAAACTTGGATATAGTGTGCAAGACAGATGAGTCAGATAAATGACAATGGGTTTTCAGGCATTGCCTGTTTGTTGATGTGGCTCTCATTTAGCATCAGTGTCTGGAATCCGAGGGTGAGAACGTGGCTGGGAGAGCCATTCCTCGTTTCCCTGATGACTGACTGCCTCTGATTTTGGATGAGGCTGGCCAAGGTTTCTCTCCTCCTAATTTCCTTGGCAGTCTATGACTCTGGCAGCAAAGAGTGTTCAGATGGCCTCCTGGACATCAAACAGCTAGAGACCAACACTTGGTTACATAAAGAGCGAATGAATCATGAACACATGGATTAAATTTCCGTTCAAATACACAGAGATTTTTGAATGATGGGAAATGGACTCTGGGCTGTACAAATTAGCACTAGGTTGGGGACAAGGGTGAAGTCACTGAACAGATATATCAATTTATTATGTCCCATGCACACCCCAAAACATTTCTCCTTAGAACCTTAGAAACGAAAGCCATTTAATTCAACAGGCTGTTGAAAGCTAGTTTTCCTGCCAAAGCAGTTGGGAGGCCAAAGGCGTTTGCCAAAGGCTCTTGAAGCTAATTTTTATTTTTTTTGTCTCAAAGCCCATGCAGACTTAACATGCACAATGGACTCTCCCCTTCTTTTGGCTTCTGTATTGGAGCTTTTGATTTTTTCCCTTTTTCTTTGTTTTGAGGCAGAGTCTTGTGAAGCCCAGAATTACTTCTATCTTGCTATGTAACTGAGGCTGATCCTTCAGAACTCTTGATCCTCCTGCCTCCCCCTCCAAGTTCTGGGATTATAGATGTCCATCACCAAACTCTCCCCTCTGCCAGATACAGTGCTGCCTCTTTAATTGCTGTCCCTTAAGTGTTGGGTTTTCTAAGGCCCATTATTACTTCTATGTTATTATATTTAATATGATACATATTTATTTGGGTGGAAGGGCAGGGTTCTCTGTCATGTAGCTCTGGCTGTCCCAGAACTCACTACGTAGGCCAAGCTAGCCTTGAACTCCTTGAATTCGCAAAGATCCACCTGCCTCTGGCTCCTGATTAAAGGCATATATCACCATGCCCAGCTTCTCTGATAGATGATGATAAATTTCTAGCCTTATCTCAAGTCTCTTTCCTGATGTCCAGTTTCTGCATCTGTATATACACTGGGCATCTCTACCCTCCATGGTCTACAGATGTTCTGAATTTCATTTGTCCAAAAGGAAGTAACCATGGTCCTCTTCCAGATATTCTCCCTACCACAAGGATCATAGCAACCAGAACCATCAGTCAGCCACTCAGTCATGCCACTATATTAGCTCAGAAACAATTGAGTTCTTGCTGTACGACAGGCACTGTGTTGTGTAAGGAGACACAAGGACTCGGGTCTTTCAATGTCTTCACAATCCAGAGAAGATGGACACACATATGAATGGGAGAAACAGCATCGGGAACATGCAGAGTCTTACATGGCATGGGAAAGGGACATGATCACATTGGTAGTGGTGACAATGAAAGGGGGCTTCTGAGCAGTGAGCACTGAGCTGACAGTCGGAGCACGGGGGGGGGGGAGAGACAAAGTAGAGGAGGAGGCAGCTAATAGAAGCACGAAGGAGGGAGGACAGGATGCTGGGAATAATGAGTCTAGAGCCAACATGGTTGGAGCCTGGAGTTGATACAGGTGGGCATCAGAGTGGATTACACTTTGGAACAGGGACCAGTTATAGAAGGAGGCTGGCAATTGTACAGATGTGCTTATTTGATACTAATCATTCTCACCTTACCTTCTTCTATCTCAATGCTAGCCCTGCCTTATCCCACCTTCCCCACAAGTCTTTTTCTTATGCTCATGTTTATTAATTTAGTTTTGGACCCATCAAATTTAACCAGAGCTTGCCTGTGTGAGCATGGATTTGAGCTATCTGTTGTAGCCTAGTGGGCTAGGCAATAGATATAGATGGATGACAATGGCTTCCTTTTTCCTAGAATCTATCAATAGCTAATTGCTCATCAGTAAGGGGCCTGTAAGCTTCTACCTGTCTCATGGTTGATTGTTGACAGGGCCAGCTCCAGTGTAAGTAACTGAAATTGCTGTAAGTTAATGACTGCAATGGTTGTATGAACCGAGGGGATGCCCTTTTGCTATCTTTCATCTATCTTCTGGGTCCTACATGCTTCCTGTCCCCTCCTGTTCAATGTTCCCCGAGTCTTAGAGAGAATGATGTAATATCTTATTTGGGGCTCAGTTCTCAACCATCATTTATTCTCACTATCTTGGACAGCCATGTGTCTCTGAATCTATTGCTATTCGCTGAAAAGAGAGAATTGTCTAAGGCTGAGAATAGCTTTTGAATATAGGTATAAACATCAAGATTTAGCAGGTAGTTTGATGCTGGGTCAGTTTAGTCAAACAACAGTAGTAAGTTCTGCACGTGGTCTTATGTTCTCCCTAGACATTGGTTACTAACTAGTACTACAGTACCAGATATGGGTTTTCTCCCGTGGAGCAGGCCTCAAGTTCAGGCACAGGAGAGTTGGTCATGAAACTTTTTTACAGGTGGGCCAGTCTTGGTGGGTTGGGTCTTTGGTTTGTAGGGTCCACAGCTGGGTAATATTTCTACCTTAGCAGCCCAGAGAGCACCTTCTAGCACTTTGAAATCCATCTAACAGGAAGTTTCCCTCTCAGTTCTAGCTTGCTTTCTCTATATCTTATAAACGAGCTGTGTGGTATCTTCAGGGTATATAATCATACCCTCTAGTTCTAGTGGGCTACCCAGAAAACTGACAAGCCTTGCATTGTCTTGGGGACCTTTGGGGCCTCCCTGTCCAACTCCTATGGAGGTGATCCACATCTAGGACTGGGAATTTTGCTGAGTAACTCACTGGATTTAGGAGCAGCAATATCTAGCCACATTGGGTGACTCCCTTTACTCTTGTAGCTGTATCTTTTTATTTGGGTTACTGCTGGGGACAGCACACAATGACAGGGACTGCCTGCAGTAGGCCGGGATAGAGGCATCTCAGTAGCCTGAGGCAGCTCTTTGTAAAAAAAAAAAAAAACAGTTATTTCCATTTTTCCTAACCTTAGCCCTAGATAATGGCTGTTTAGATTTTATTTGTGTGTGACTGCTTTTCAGTTGGCCTTGGTGTACATAATTATCCTATTATATATGACTTTCTTACTTTTTTCTCCTTTTACTCTGGTGAATTCTGTGAAACTAGATGTTCCTTGATGCAATGATTCTTAAACAATTAAAAATTGAGGCATGGGACACAAGCATAGCATAGTCCTAATGGTCCAGGTACATGCTGTGTGTTCTTATCTTGGAAACAATGTAATAACTGCACAATGGTAGTTCCAGATTAATGCAATATCAAATTCAAAGGAAGACTTGCAAAGGAAGATTGAAGAAATTATTAGAAAATGAAATAGAGCCAACATTGGGACCACAAGAAAGGAAAAATTATTAAAGTTATGAAATAAGTTTTGCATAACATTTGAGAGTGGTTCCTGGATAAGCAAGTATAGAATATGTAAAATCTTATATTAGTAAAACTAAGTTAAAACACTGAGACTCTTAGAAGAGTCATTGTGTGTAATGTGTAGAAGCAGAAAGCTAGTAGAATTACTGAGTTAAGGGTTAACTTGATTCTTTCTGGACATTGCCTGGCAGCTTTGCCCATGCTATTTATCATTAGAGCTTCACAGGAAACTGCAAGTAGCTGGCCTCGGTGCTCTGATCCCTGAAGTATAATAAGTTAAAGCTTAAATAATGATAATTTGCAATTATTATTACTTTGGCTATAGGCCTGGGAATAGGGAAGCTTGAGACTTTGGGGAACAATTGTAATTCTTGATTCTTTGTGGGGTGTGGTTATTCTTTTGAATTTGATATGGCAATGATTGTACAATGTCTTTTTTTTAAACCTGCTTTTGGAGTATCAATAAAAGACTAGGGCAAGAGAAAGGCAAGAGAGTGAGTAGAGAGCATGTAGAGAGAGAGTGAGGAGTATGTGAGGTAAATGTGGAGAGTGAATGAAGAATGAGAGAGAGAGAGAGCATGAGAAGAGCACGTGGAGTGAGTGAAGAGAGAATGTGAGGAGTGTACAGAGAGTGTGTGTGTGAGTGAAAGAAGAGTGTAGGTGGTGTGTGTGTGTGTGTGTGTGTGTGTGTGTGATGTGTGTGAATTGTGTGTGTGAGTGAAAGGGGAATTCACAGAGGTGTGTGTGAGTGTGAGAGTTCAAGAAAAGAAAAGCACATAGGAGGAAAGCCGAGAGCATATAGGAGAACGTGGAGTGTGTGCAGCCTCAAGTTGCAAGCGAATGAGCGAGAGAGAAAGAGAGCAGAGAATGAGAGAGAGGAGAGAAAAACTTTAAGCCTTGAAGAACTGCCTGTCAGCTTGTACCCAAAAAGTAGTGTGTGTCTATTTATTATGTGCCTTCCAGATAACCCTGCCTCCAGTTGAGAACTCCGATCCTGTGCTGAGGCTGGACCAAGGCAGGTTATAAAGAGTAAATGTCTATGTGGCTTCTTTCATACACCTTTTGTTTTGGCTAATTGTCTCCCAACACCCTCATCTCTCCAATCCCTCTACTTCCCACCTGGAGCGTTTCCACTCTGAGTTTCCCCTTCTTACTCATGTTCTCCATCCCTGCTCTAAGGCAACCCTCACCCCAGAAGTCTTCTTTCTCGTTTCCCAGGTCTCACCCACAGGTACTCCACATTAAGCAAACACGACAAAAGTGACAGAGCTAGGATCCACACATGAGAGACAACACATAGCATTCGTCCTTCCAGGCCATAGTTACTTCATTCAGTACATGTTTTTACAGTCTCATCTGCTTGGTTGCATATTCTGCAGCTTTATTTTCATTTATAGCTGTATACAATTCAGTTATATATATGCATCACCTTTTCATTATCCATTCATCAGCTGGTAGACATCTAGTTTGGTTTTATTTCCTAAGAAATGTGAATAGAGCATTGAGGAACATGGATATACAGGTATTTTTGTAGCACAATCCATAGTCCTTTGGTGTGTATGTGTTTAGAATTATAGTATCTTCTTGAAGGTTGTTCCCTTAATGAGAATGAAGTAACCTTCCTTGTCTCTTCTGACTAGTTTAGATTGGTCTCTTTTGTTTGATATTAGATATGCTTTTGCAGTTCTATTTGCTTCGAGTACCTTTGTCCATTCTTTTACCTTAAGGTGGTATCTACTGTTGTTGATAAGCCATGCTTCTTCCAGGCAACAAAAAATTGCATACTATTTTATAATTCAGTCTACTAACCTGTGTCTTTTTATTAAAGAACCAGCACCATTAATATTTAGAGTTATTAAAATATGTATATTAATTTACATCAATTTGTTGGGTTTGTGGTATTTTTCTCCGATTCCTTTGGATTAATTTTCCTGGTGTGGTTTAATTTTTTTCTATGTACGCTTGCATGTATTTATCCCTGCAGTCTAAAGTAATCTTTATAAGATCCTCTTTAGACCTAGATTATTGTCCTATGTTCCTTTAGTCTGCTTTTATCATGGGGCATTTGGGTTTCTCTTCTAATTATAATGGATAGTTTTGCTGGGTGTAATAGTCTGGTTTGGCAATTGTGATCTTTCAGAACTTGGAATGTATCTTTCCAAGCCTTTGGCATATTAAAATTTTCCTTTGAAAAACCAGCTCTTATTCTCATGAATCTGCCTGTATTTATCCTCCTCTCTTGCAACTTTTAGTACTTTTTATTTAATTTATGTTTTTTTTTACTGTTTTAGCTTTCATATGTAATGGGGAGCATTTTCCCCTCTTTCTGGTCTTGTCTCTTTTGTATTCTGTGGGCCTCTTCTACCTGGATTCTTTCTCTATGTTTAGACATTTTCTGTGATTTTATTGACAGTATTAATTATGCCTTTGTCCAGGAATCCTCCATTTTTTCTATGATCATAATAGATTTTTTTTTAAAGGTGCCATCAAGTTTTCATTGAATGATGCAGTTTCTCTCCTTTGTCTTCCATCTCTCTGTTTTTAACATAGTTAATTCCGTTGGTCAGGCTTTTCACTGAACTTTTGATTAGGATTATTAAGTTCTTATTTCCTGTTTCATTTTATTTTGCGTTTTCTTTAGTGATTCTATCTCTTAGTGAATCCAACTTTTATATTCTACATTGTTTTCATGATTTCCATTTGTGTTTTCTTGGACTTGAATTATTTTATCCCTGTTCTTTGTGTTGTCTTTGGATGCTTTAAGCTCATTGAAAACATTTGTTACTGTCCATTTGAATTCTGACTCTTTAATTTGATCTGAATTGTTTCCTTAGGGAACATTACTGTGGGATTGGTGATTGAGAGAAGAGACATATTGTTTTGGTTCATCATATTTGCATTTTTACAACTGGAATCCAAGTATGTGGATTATGAATACTGGCTGTCTTTTCGTATGAATTTATATCCTACCAAGCTGTAATCCGAATTTGGGAATGATAGACTGGGTAGCTTGAGGGCATCCTCAGTGGTATAAAACCAAGGCTAAAAGGCAGAGGACATAGTGAGGGTAAGATTCTTACTTGGGCCAAGACCAGAGAGACTTAATAGAGTGACTTTGGTGTATTGAACCCAGGGCACTTTGGTACAGGTGTCCAGAACAGGCTCTAGGACCAGAGGCACTTATGGGACCACAGGATGCATGGTCTAGGACAAGGGTCTGGGTCAGGGTCTAGGTTGAAGTGTGGGGCAGGGGTAGTGGCAGGGCTAAGGTTAGGGCCAGGGCCAGGGGCAGGATTGGTTCCCAAACTAGGGTCAGAACTATCCCCTGGCAGCTAGTGTACATGGAACTAGAGGTGGTTTTCTCCAGACTCGGCTTTCATTGAATCCTGTATGTGGACTTTCAGAGTGTTAAGCTAAAGTATATAGGCCTAATTTCTATGGCTATGGTAGAGGCAGAACCTGAAGAAGGTTAGAGGGGCAGAAGGTAGAAAGGATAAGAGATTCTTAGGATTAACCTTGATTCATAGTTCAAGAACCTTTAGAAAGAAGCAGAGGAATAAAGAGAAGTCAGTATCTAAACATCTGACTTAGGCAGGGCTTGAGTTGCATATTGAGGCGA
>NC_034590.1:55159710-55165753 GCF_900095145.1 Mus pahari | reverse complement strand
TGCAGACTGTAAGTCATCAATACATTCCTTTACTCTATAGAGACTATCCGTAAGTTCTGTGACTCTAGAGAACCCTGACTAATACAGACAGCTTGGAAACATTGACTTGGGTGTTGTGACTACGGATGATGCTAGGAGAAAAAAAAAACCAGAACCACTCAGAAATAGTATCCATGTATCAGATCACAGTCTCTTGCATTCCCTCTGTGTTTCACACATACTGGTTTCTGTACACTCAGTTATCCTCAGCATCTTTATTTCTCAGCTCACTCAATGTCCATCAGAATAAACTCATTCATGTAGTTTCTCTGATTGAATGGGTTTCTACATATCTCAGAGCCAAGCTTCTTATCCAAGCTCCTGTATAGTTCCTTGTTCTCCCTGTTTGAGAGCTTTCAAAGACAGCACCCCATGGCACTTAGTTGTAATTTTGCAATATAAGTGCATATTTTGCATACATGAAGGTAGTTAGTTCTTCCTTTTGGTGATGGAATTGAAATCCAATACACCTGCTTAGTAAGGTCAACACAAAGTACCTGAGATTCTGTAGTATGAATTGCTACCAGTGTGGGCTCAGGAAGATGAGGGATCAAAATTTGCAGAATATTCTGTGGCTGGGAAGTGGTATGAGAATTTGTGTGCTGTTAGGTGGGTGGGAAGGTTCATCTCTGTGGGTGAAAGGCTAGTTCTTTGGAGTCACAGCATACAGACAATGGTGCCTGTCTTTTAGGCACCAGCATGGAAAAGTGGATGGTGGAATAATGGTGGAAGTGCAGGAGCAAGGTGGAAGCAGAAGACCACAGAGGGGGAATGCTTTGTCCTAGTGCTTCAGGGAGGCCTTCCCCCCTGAATCTTCACAGGGCAGGATGAGGGCCAGCTATAACAGAATCATTGCAAAATGTGAGGACAAGAACAGACTGAGATTCAAGGGCAGAGGGAGAGGAAGGTAGGGGCAAGCCAGTGGAAAAGGGAAAGGTGTTAGAGGAAAAATGTGCTTAGAGTATCAGGGCCGTGTGCTTTGTAGACAGGAGAAGCATAGAGACAGGAACCCAGGTGAGAACCAAGCCTGTTTGAGAACTGTATCTACTCGTTATCAATCACAGAGATATAGGAACAGAAACACAGTTGAGGATGAAGCCTATGGCAAGGCTGATGTTAAGGATGCTCTGGGTCCTTAGAGCCACAGTGGTGACTTCTGGTGGCTCTGTAGGCTGCATAAAAGAATGGGAATGCTGCTGGGTGCAGTTCAGCAGCTGTCCTGGTGGGAGTGGCAATGCTTTAATGCCATCTTCTCCATGAGGTCCAGCCTGTGTTTTCATGCCTGACCTTAAAGTCATGCAAGCCACCCACTCCCTACATCCTAGCTCTCTGATTTTGCCCTTTGCATTTGTGATTTGGCTCTGGGACATCCCTTGTAACCTGATTATTAAGTCTCTGTAGCCTTTATCTATATTTTTGACTGCCCCAGAAGGACCATGGGTCTCTTTCTGGCTGGCAATCTTCCATGTACATCCAGTTCTCCCAGAGAGGTGGGATTCAGACAATAGGTTTCTGTCCCTGGAACTCTTCATTCTAAGGCTGTCTCCATCCCAACATTCCAGCCATGTTTCTGCCTCCCCCAGCTTCCCCCAGTTGAGCCCACAGAGTCAAATCTCAGACTAGGCTGACATCAGGTTTGAGGAACAAGGCTACGCTAACCTCCAAACAGTAGATGGTTATTCTTTGATCCTTCAAGGAGAGACTAAAGCCATGATGTTCCAGGATAAGCCCTTCGTTTTGGCTCTGGTCCTTAAGTTGTTTCTGGATTTCTTTAGATACTCTCTGGCCTCCCAGTTGTTTAATGGATTTCTATCTGAGTTTGTATGCTGTCACCTCCCTGATATATGTGTACACACACACACACACATATATACACATACAAATATATATGTATGAGTGCAAGCCTTTATATTTGTGTGTGTGTGTGCGTGCGTGCGTGCGCGCGCGCATGTGTGTACATATTGTCTATCACTGCCAGGTTCAGGGTAGAATACCTTGTCTACCATATTGTAATTATGTGGGATTATGGTGAGCAACAGCTTCTGCCTTAAATTGAAAGGGTCAGAGTAAGAGTTAGCACACGTCATCCCTGAAGAAAGAAGACAACCTGTTGTGTAGGAAGGAGAGCCAGAGATCCTGAGGGTGGAAGTCTCTAGTAATGGTCCAAATCGTGGTCAGTCTCATTGCAAAGAAGCTGGAGAGAAAGAGCAAGGATGGAATAGGAGTAGAGGCCAGTGGGGAGAGGGAACAGGAGTAGGGGGCAGACAAGTAGCCGTACACCGATCAACACACTCTGTGTGGTGTTCTAGTTTTAGCAAGAGCTGACTTGGGTCAGAACATGAGGATGGAAGAGGGTGCTGAAGCTGGATGGACATATGGATGTCCAGCTGGGACACTGAAGCTTAGGATATATGCCAACTAGCTCTTGGCACATTGAACTAACTTCTTGATGATTGGACAAATTTCCCATGGTGACCCATGCTTGCTCTTGTGAATTTCATACACAATACACAAAGTATTTTGGAATTTTGTGTGTTGGCCATGGATGAATAATGATGAATATGAATTTATGTGCATGCACGTGTGTACACACAGTGCAAAACATACATAATAAAAAACACTTGCATGAAAACGAGAAAGGCTTCTAGAATGGAATGAGACATTATGTCTTTGAGTCTTCAGAAATAGTTTATAAGTTAAAAATATAAGACACAGCACATGGAAGGTAAATTAAGTTAGTTGGAGCCATTTCTGCAGCTTACTAGAATGTACCCTGTGTGGGACCCCTTTGGACAAGGCAGCCCTGTCCCAAGTGTCTTTGGCATATGTTGCATGTGTTTATGGACAGGGCAGTATAGCTAATTACTCTCTAGTGACCAGTGGGCACTGAGTTGGATTTGGTAGTAATGGAGAGGTGGGCAGTAATGGAGAAGTGGGCAGTGGTCTTTTACACTCTGTTCCTGTGCTTCCTTGTCTTTAAGCAAGCCATTTCTCCTCTAGGCGTCAGCAACCCCATGCATGTATTGAAAAGGCCACCACAGACTGAAAGTCTGTGCAGGTGCTCAACAGAGTTCTGGGGCTTGCTAAGTTAGGGGTGGAGACTGTGGACTGATTTCTGCTACTCACCCAACCAGAACAATTCCACATTGGCGCATCTCAGCTTTTGCTTCCTATGTATGGCAAGCTATGCATTTTAAGACACATGGCTTAGATCCTCCAGAAATGATGCTCACCGTGGGCCAGTCTGGGTACCCAAGATGGTTGAAATCTCACCTGGGGACAGAGGTGGTGGGACTTTGTCAGTGATGCAGCTGTTTCGATCTTGGTTGAGAAGGGGTTGATACCTTTTGACTTGTTTTGTATATATACCTGGTGTAAGCTCTGCTTCTGTCATTTCTTAGTTCTGTGGCTCCAGGGTAATTCTCTAAGCCCTCTAGGCATCTGTTTCTATACTTTTAATGGGGGAAACTGTGAGGTTTAATATTGTCACCTAGGCTGTGTCATTCTTTGTGTTCTGTGAAAGGTGACAACTGGATGACAGCTGAGTAGGTTTCGAGGTTTCTAAGACTATCACTGATGACATAACAGAATTTGGAAGTTGTTTCCCTATGATATATACCTACAAAATCTCCCAGGTTAGAGAAGCAATCTGTGCATTCGCTCTTCTTTGAATATTGAATGGCGCCCCGTTTATCCTTGCCATCGATGTTAAAAATGATAAAGCATTTAAAATAACTTCAAGTGATATACTAAATTGTTTCTCATTTCCCAGAATGAAAAAGTAAATGGCGATGTCTATGATCATTTGAAAAATAAGAGGTTGGTTGAACAGTGGTTAATAGTGATGGTTAGTTAATCTATGTTGTCAACTAGACAACGTCTGAGGTCAGCTATGAGGCAATTCTCTAGATACAGTTTAACTAGGAGGAAAGGCCTACCTTGACTGCAAACAGCACCATCTATGGCATAGGGTCCTGTACTGAGTAAGAGGACTAAAGCAAACTGAGCACAGACATTCATCACTCTGCTTCCTGACTGCTGATGCAATGTGACCAGCTACCTCACACTCCTGCCCCTCACTATACCCTCAAATTGTGAGCCCAAATACATCCTTCTTTCCTGGTGTTACTTCTCCACAGATACTTTGTTGTCGTAGCAATGAAAGCGAGCAGGAACATTGATTTTTTTTAAAAGGTGGATTTTAACATCCTTGGGTTGAAAGCACATGGTCTAATGCTTATAATTAGGTCAAAGCTATTTTCCTGGCTTTTCTGAGTCATCTGCAATTCTCCTGGGATCTCTGTCATGCAGATTGTCCCCTATCACTACATGTGGCAGGCAGCTCTGTCTATAAGAATCTGAAGTGTCCGAGGGATGGAAAGTCAATGCTAACATATTCTGAGGACAGAGCAGGTCACCTGTAGCACAGACCTTTCTGGGCAATGAACAGTGCTTTGGGAGTCTGTGTCGTGATGTGATAATATTAGGGGAACCCAGAGCAGTTCAAGAAATGGGCAATGGAGCTGAGAGGGAAGTGGGCGCTCCACTTGAGCAGCATCCCTCCAAGTGTGTCTAATTGATTTGTTTGGCATGGAGTAAAGCAATGTCTCTGTTCTGGATTCTGGGGTTAAGGCAACTCACGAAAATAAAAAAAGCAATTCTGCTTTACTTCTCCAAATTTAATTTTGTGACATGTAGGTGGATGAACAATGCACCCTGTTTTGTAAACCACTTCACTCACTTAGCACAATCTCTTAGACCTCTTCCTCTGTCTGTGAATGTCACAACATCTTCCTTGTTTATTTAGCCTGTTTCCAGGGCCACTGCAGTTGGGGACCATGGAAACATCAGGCAAGGTGTGGCTTTTGTAGTGCACCCCACATGATCAGCACCTGGGAAGCCCAATACTTGGTCAGCACAGAGTAGAACTGAGAGTAGGAAATGGCACTCTAAGTCCTTAACCTTGCCCTGGGGACTCTCCAGGAGCTGTTTGACCTCAGATGATGATAGCAGGGACCTTTCTGGCAACCCATGAGGTTGCCCTGAGAGACCATGATCATCCTATACTAATAGTTCTCAACCAATGGGTCTCGAACACCCTGGTAAGCCTATATCTCAAAAAATATTCACATTATAATTCTTTTTTTTTGTTATGCTTCCAACTTCTTTTTTTCCTTTTAATTATTTTATTAGATGTTTTCGTCATTTACATTTCAAATGCTATCCTGAATGTCCCCTAGACCCTCCCCCCACCCTGCTCCCCTACCCACCCACTCCCACTTCTTGACCCTGGCATTCCCCTCTATGGGGCATATAAAGTTTGCAAGACCAAGGGGCCTCTCTTCCCAACGATGGCTGAATACGCCATCTTCTGCTATATATGCAGCTAGAGACACGAGCTCTGGGGGTCCTGGTTAGTTCATCTTGTTGTTCCACCTATAGGGTTGCAGACCCCTTCAGCTCCTTGGGTACTTTCTCTAGCGCCTTCACTGGGGGCCCTGTGTTCCATCCAATAGCTGACTGTGTGCATCCACTTCTGTGTTTGCCAGGCACTGGCATAGCCTCTCAAGGGGCTGCTTTATCAAGATCCCTTCAGCAGAATCATTCTGGCACGTGCAATAGTGTCTGGGTTCAGTGGCTGATGATGGGTTGGATCCCCAGGTGGGGTAGTCTCTGGATAGTCCATCCTTTCAACGTAGCTCCAAACTTTGTCTCTGTAACTACTTTTATGGGTATTTTGTTCCCTATTCTAAGGAGGAATGAAGTATCCACCTNTTGGTCTTCTTGCTTTTTGGTTTTCTTGTGTTTTGCGCAAATTGTATCTTGGGTATTCTAAGTTTCTGGACTAATATCCACTTATCAGTGAGTGCATATCTAGTGACCTCTTTTGTGATTGGGTTACCTCACTAAGGATGATATCCTCCAGATCCATCCATTTACCAAGGAATTTCATAAATTCATTGTTTTTAATAGCCTAGTAGTATTCCATTGTGTAAATGTACCA
>NC_034590.1:55109705-55154976 GCF_900095145.1 Mus pahari | reverse complement strand
AATATGTCTCTCTCACCTGCTCTGGCAGACAGAGCCTTCCCGGGAGGCCACCTTTCCTCTGGTCTGGAAGGTGCCCTGATGTCTGGAGCCTGAAACAGAGTCTGTCCCAGAACCTAGGTTGCTTCTGTCTGTCCCAAATCTGTGTAGCTTCTGTAGTCCACACTCTTGCCAGTGCAGACTGGAGCCTGAGCGAACTGGAGCAAAGATGGCTCTCTTACCAGCTCAGGCAGTGAGAGTGCTCCCCGGCAGACACCTCTGCTCTGGTGGGTAGGGTGCCCGGATGTCTGGAGTCAGAAATGGGGTCTGTCCCAGAAGCTGTGTCCCTTTTGCAGTCCCCACATTATAATTCTTATCAGTACCAAAATTACAGTTATGAAGTAGCAACAAAAAATAATTTTATGGTTGAGGGTCACAACAAACAAGGAATTGTATTAAAGGGTGACGGCATTAGGAAGGTTGATAACCACAACTCTAGACCCAGCTTCTTCAATCGTGGGTACCTACGGCATGTGGGAGTCCCACAGCAGAATGTGCGAGTTGTGGCAAATGTGCCAAGAGTAAAATGTTTTTGAACATGTAATGTTAAAACCTAATTTAAATCAAACACCTACCAAATTTAAAATTTTTCTGGAAGTTCTGCTTGTGCTCATGGCATCTTCCAACACAATCAGCCACACAATGCCTATAAACACTGTCTGAGATGTCGCCGCTCAGACACAAGACTATGCCACAGATTGCAGTGCTTTTAGGACAATACACCCAAAGCTTTCTGTCCCTTTTGAAATGTAATGGGTTAGTTAAGGACAACGAAGACAAGGTTTTTCTACCATCACGCCTCAGTATGTATTAAATTTGTAAACCCATGGATTGCATTGTGTTAGAATGCTTGATTTAAAGGTGTCTGGGAGACACGCAGTGTTCAGGGTGAGGAGGGTGAACCTGTGCGGTGTTCAGCCTTAAGTCTAGCATCGGCATCATACTCTGAAGGCTTAGGGAACAGTGTGGAAAGAGAGTGGAAGGACTGTAAGAGTTGTTGAGTGACCACAAGGAAAGAGTGCTTTCCGGATGCAACAGGGCAGTTGTACCTATGGACTCACAGAAATTGTGACATCATGCATTAGGCTTGCACAATATCAAGCCAGACAAATGACAACATGGACAAGGGATCACTGCTGAGAGAGAGAGAGACAATCAGTTTTCTTTAAGGGAACGAATGGTTCCTGGTATGTTAACCATGATCTAGTGGATGCTCAAACACCCAAGAGCAAATCTGCCTTAATGATTTAGAGAGAGAGAGAGAGAGAAACGAATGGTTCCTGGTATGTTAACCATGATCTAGTGGATGCTCAAACACCCAAGAGCAAATCTGCCTTAATGATTTAGAGAGAGAGAGAGAGAGAGAGAGAGAGAGACAGAGAGACAGAGAGAGAGAGAGAGACAGAGAGACAGAGAGAGAGACAGAGACAGAAAGACAGAGACAGACAAAGAGAGAGACAGACACACACAGAGAGACAGAGAGACAGAGAGAACAAAATTGGAGGAGGGGACGGAGGGGTAGTTAATTTGGGAGGAGGTGTGGAAAGGAGAGGTGAATATGATCAAAGCTACATTGTATGAAATTCTCAATGAATTAACTAAAAAGTGCTCTTTGAATTGCTGACTTGAGTTCTATCGAAAGGTTATTGCATATTTTTCATCTTGGGATTAGGACAGAATTTCCAGCCATTTCTTTTTTTTAATAGTTTTTTTATTATTATTATTTTCTTTATTTACATTTCACATGCTATCCCGAAAGTTCCCTATACCCCCCCCCCTGCCCCTGCTCCCCTACCCACCCACTCCCACTACTTGGCCCAGGCCTTCCCTTGTGCTGGGTCATATAAAGTTTCCAGTCATTTCTGAAATAGCTCCAAGCCTACTCTGGCTACATATCTATGCTAAGAAGTGCTCTCAGCACTGATGATCACAAAATAAAAAAAATACCAAACAATTCAAAAGCGTTGAAGATGGTTTTCATTCTCTAACATCAAACATTCATCCAAGATTTAACCTTTTATATAAAAATAGCAACCACATCCTTCTCGTTAGTATGCAGAATAGATCTCTTCTTTAATACATAGCAAAAGAGTAAATCTGCCAAAGAATTGTCTTAAAATAAACTTCTCTATGATCTATCGATAAATGTTTGATTTTATGTATCTACCTTAAATACCTGTCTACCAAAGGACATGAATATATTTCTTGGATGAAAAGGGATCTCGAGGAGAAAACATTTTAAGAAGCCTTGATCTCAGGAAAATTTATGTGTGTGTGCAGGTGTGTCACTGTGATCTGGAAGACTTGAGTAGAGAGTTCGGGATTCAGAGGGTTAATGGCTGCCTCTATTGGAGCCTGTTCCAGGGATGCCCAGGCTACTTGACTGGTACCTCAGAATTGCACAGGGTCTGAGTCAGTTCGGATCTTCCCCACTGTTAGTTCTGTTCGCCTACTTGCTATGGATTTCTTTTTGTCTTTTAAGTGAAGAAATCCAAGCATTTATTTAAGCCAGCAGTCAAATTGGTCACTTAAAATAACAGTACATCATGTCCAAGTCCAAAAATACTACCCAGTATAAGGAGGCAAGCAGGGGAAATTGGTCAGAGGAGGCTGACGACATTTAACAGTGCACTGGAACCCCTGTTCTTTGATCCTTCGTCTCCCAGACGTGGGGCAGGAGCCCAGTGCCTTCTGTTTGTCTTGATTAAAGTCAGTCTCCACCTTCCCCGGAGCCCCTCTGCCCTTCTGGGGACACAGGCTGCATTCAGCACCAGCTGCTCTGCCCAGACCCTGTGCACACTTTATGAAAGGCGTTTCCCACTTGGATTGAACAGACGCTGTGTTTGTGTGTGAGGGAGAAAATGAATCACTGTAACATGGGGCTACGATTTGGGGTGTTGTGTTTGTCCCATGCAAGTACGTAAATACAGCAGAACTCTCTGGAAACATTAGGGGCGGGCACAGAGACAGGAGTGATTCGGTGGCCCCAAGAGTGGGGCACATTTTCCACATGTCGGACCCCTCTGGGTTCTGCCCTCTCTCAGCGTTCTCCGAGGCCACGGGAAAGGCTGAGGTTTTTGCATTTCAGTCTGTGGTCCGGGAAGAGGCATAGGATCTGAGGGCTCCCTCCAGTCCAGTGAAATACTCAACTTGCTTTGCAGGGAGGCCAGAGTTGGAAGCGACCGTTGTGAAACGTTAAAGATTTTCTGGCAGTAGGAAAGGGATTTTTTTTCCTTTCCTCCCTCCCTGCCGAGGAAAAACAGTTCTAAGGAGAGAGTCACTTTGTAGTTGTAACTCCCATTCAAAGACTCCCAGCCCGAGAAGCTGCGGATCCCTGTGCTTCTTGCGCGTGGTCTGTCGGAGACTGTCACCAGCCACACCGCTCATGAGTTTACCCAGGACCCTCTTCCCCAGGAGGGAGGCCGGTAAGTGAAGCCTCTTCCTATTTGTCTCTGGGGACTTGAAGGGGCCTGATCTTTTTGGACATCTTCCCGGAGGGATGGGAGAGCCGTTTTCCTTACTTGGTGCAGCCTGTGTGTGACTATGTGCACACGTGTGCTGGGAGTCTGTTTGTCCTTGTAAGGGGCTGGCTGGCTCTCACTCTCCACACACTTGGCAGAGAGGTGAAGTGCACATCACAGGAGCTACCCACTCCCCAAGGGGGTTAGCACACCTGGCCTCCTCTGAGACTGTTGCTGGGGAGGAGGAGCAGGGCTTTCCATGTCCAATGCTGAAGCTGTTGGGATCCCCACAGCACAGGCAGAATATAAGATGGAAATGCAGAATTGGGTAGGACAGTGGAACAGTTGGAGACCTCTCAAGTCTAGACTGAGGGTCTCGGGTGCCCTGGCTGGAGACCCTGCCTTCCTTGTAGGTACAGTCCATGGGGTGATATCATTTCTTATGACAGCATCCTGCGTGTACTCCAGAAACAGACACAAGCAGGCTCTAGGCAGACAAGGTTAATCCTTCTGCCCAACTGTGAAAGTCAGTGCTGGTGAAACTTGGGTTCAGCTTTAACTTTGGCAAACAGAATATACACATGGTTTCCTTTAAAAAGGAGAGTGACCCGAGTCAAAAGCACAGACTGACTTTTTCAGCTCCAGGAAGACATGGGTAAAACTCTTGAGCTCTTTTGATTAGCACACACACACACACACACACACACAAACCCCTCTGATTTCAGAGGGAAAGCAGGAGGGCAGGCCACCACCCAGGCAGGGGTGTGTGTGGTGTCTGTGGCTCCAAGAGGCTTCTCAATCTTGAAAAAAGATGTTCACCGTTGGTATGGTTCAGCTTCCTCCTTTTGAGATCAGGGAGAATCCATGTCTGCCTCACAAGGTGAGAGAGACAAGAGCAGAGCTCAGTCTGTGAATGTCCTGAGCAGCATGGACATAACAGGGTGACCACGTGAAGCCTCAGGAGTAGCTCTCCTAGGTGCTCCAGCAACTATCCCAGAGTTCCGGGCTCTTGGGTAGAAGCAGTAGCGGTATCCTCTATACCAGGGAGAAGGCTTCCATTCAAATGGCTCTTCTTAGAAAATGACCTTGTGGATGGGGAGGGGGGTGTGTGCTCCGGCATACTCAGTGTTGTGTAGGAACATCTTAGCTCTTACTCTCATTCTGTCTCTGGCTACATCTCCTTCACTGAGGTTTCCTTGGCAACAGACTCTGAGGCAGAGCTGTGAGAGTGGGAATTTCCCTGCCGAGTGCTGTAGGTACTGCACCCATGAGGGTAACGGCTACAACAGGGTGGATAGCAGGAGAGTGATGGAGTTGCAGTATTGGCTCTGGCTGGCCTAGCTGTTCCTGGAGAGCTTGGTACTGTTGCAATGATAAGGCACTGGATGGGGTTGCTCCCAAGGCTGGAGCATCATCATGGGTAAGGCAGCTTCAGGAGTCTGAGAAAAGCTACAGGAGTTCAGCTGTGGTTTGTCCTGAGCAACCCCAGCTCTGCACAAGGCTGGAGGCAGGAGGGCCTGGCACTGGCGACTCCTGCTGTGCACTTTCTCTGCTCCTGGGAAGAACTCCGGCTGTATGAGACACTGTGTATCCCTTTAATAGTTCAGAGCGTTGTAATGTTTCCAGAGACAAGTATGGGTGCAGCAATGTTTGCTTGTTTTTCTCTTTCTGTGGACACAGCTTGTAATGTTCGTTCTATTGCACTGTCGCTTACATTATTTAAAAAATAATTATGCATTGGAAAGTTGTATTAGCAAAACCAGAAAACAGTAGATGTGTTGAAAATAATTAATTGGTATATTAATTAATAAAGTATACATTTAGGATACCACTATTGAAAATAAGCAGGAATGAGTAGAACATGAATGATCAGGAGAATGTTGCCATTGCGGTTTTCATGAAACAAATGGATTGGACTGCAGGGTTTTTTTTTTTTATATGAAAGTTTTAATTTTCTTTAGCTTTTAAAGTTAGTATAAAATATAACAGGCTTTATTACGCATTTTTCTATATGTGCGACTCTACTTTGTTCTAAGTCCTGCCCAGTGAAATCACTTTCTTCAAGCACTTGGGATTCATTTGTAACACATTGCTTGTCTAGAGCACTATGCTCCAGGCAGTGTCCTGGATGCTCAGCATCTAATGGTACATGCTAAATAAACAACAGACTCCAAAACCATGAAGCTAGGGGCCTTCACGAGGCTCTGGTTGGGAAAAACCAACCTAGTCTGCTGGCTTACAATGGACTTCTGGGAGGGAGTCGTGTTTGAGCTGTTCTTGTTTGTTCATTTGGTTGGTTTTGGTTTTGTTTCTATTCAGGATGTGTGGGTGTTAAGATGGGGTAGGATCTGTTACGGTGGTGCTGGTGCGTTGTCAGCAGGACATTTGCTTAAGACATGGGGTGAGAGGATCAAGAGCTTGAGACCAACTTACTCTATACTTTTCTAGATGGGTGTGGTTATGCACACCTGTAATCTTAGTACTTAGGAGACTGAAGCAGGAGGATTGTTGTGAGTTTGAGGATAGGCTGGGTAAAAAGTGAGTTCAAAGCCAGCTTCGTCTAGATAGGGAGATCCTGTTTGAATAAGCAGTGTTACCATCACTACACAGGTCAGGGACTGGGGTGGAAATGCAGATTCTGGGCAAAGGGTACTGGATGGTGTCAGGCTAAGGAAAGAGAGTGGCTCCAGACCTCCCCCACTGCACCTAGCCACTGTACAGGAGGACCTTTTTGCTAATGAGGCAAGGTTCTTCCTGTCATCAGCCAACTGTCTCTGTCCTGGTCCCAAGTATGGATGTTGTTATGAGGTTTCCCTGTGCCTCTGGAGCATCCTTTGTAAGGTCAATCCCCTCTCCCCCTCCTCTTCCTCTTTCCCCTCCTCCTCTTCCTTCTGAGTGTGTTCAGCAGAAACAACTAGTGATGGCTTCCCCAGGCAGAGCTTTCCCTCCCTTCCCCACTGTGCCAGGGAAATGCACTTGTTTCTGTCTGAGAAGTGAGCTAAACACAGGCACTGGGAGTTTCAGCAGATGGCCGTGAAGCGCGACTAACGTTTGAATCCTGGTCAGAGTGTTCCATGTATTGAAGAATCATGTATCAATATGCTACACTATTGCTTGAAAATAGCATTCAAACATATACACAAGTATACATGTATATGCAAATACACAAACACATACTCACACATGCACACACACACATACATGTATACACACACAGATTGTACAAGGGTGCTTCTGCTTGACATTGAGTCTGAATAACTACTTAGTTCCTATAAAGGTACTAAAACCTTCAGCCTTGATGGACAAAAATTACCCAGTGCCTGGAGCTGTTTTATAACTTCCTATGATTCTTCATTTTGCCTTCAATTTTGTGTTTTCCAAAACAGACTTATGAAGGGTTTTAAGCATACAGAGAGGCAGGAAGCAGTCTACTTACTGTTCAGTCAGTGTTCTATCGCTGTGAAAAGACACCGTGACCACAGCAACTCTTATAACAGAAAGCATTTGATTGGGCCTGGCTTACAGTTTCAGAGAGTTGGTCCATTTTCATCATGGCAAGAAACATGGAGGCATGCAGACAGGTGCTAGAGCAGTAGCTGAGAGCTACATCATGATTCATAGGCAGAGAGAGAGACAGAGACAGAGAGACAGAGAGACAGAGACAGAGAGAGGGAGAAAGAGGGAGAGACGGGGGAGAAGGAAAGGGAAAGAGAGAGGAAAAGGGAGAGGGAGAGATAGAAAGACAAAGAGGGAGAGGGAGAGACTGAGTCAGGGACAGCCATAGAGAGAGAGACAGAGAGATGGAGAGGCTAGGAGTGGCATGGGCTTTTGAACCCTCAAAGCTCACCACCAGAGACTCATTTCTTCCAACAAGTCCACACCTCCTAACCCTTTCAAATAGTGCCACACCCTGGTGACCAAATCCATGAACACATGCAGCCGTTCTCATTGAAGCCATCACACAAACCGCGCCTGTGTCCAGTAGTACATTTGATTCATGCTATCTTTCCCTCGTTGTGTCTGCCAATCTCTTAGCCCCGCTTTCCTCCCATGCTCCATCTTTTTGACATATTTGCATGTGTGTCAGGTTATCACTGAGCCCCAGAGGGAATGGGGCTTCCTCAGTATCTGTCAGTTTACAGAGAGTGAGACACACACACCACGTCTTAAACCAGTGCTTAGTGTGCTTTGAGAAGTGCATGGGTTGCTGTGAGACACACTGCTATGGAGTGCTGGACTGCAGATGTGGCTTAGTCGCCTCACCAGCGTGCACGAGGCTCTAGGTTCGATCTCCAGCTCTCCTTAAAGCAGTCACAGTGCCGCAGTCCTGTAACCCCAGCACTTGGGAGGTGGATGCAGGAAGATCAGTTCACTGTCCTCCTTGGTGACATTGTGAATTTGAAGCTAGCTTGAGACATGAAACCCTGTGCCATCCCCCATCCCAAATGCCATCACACAAGGAAGTTTTTGTATGCCACTTTCAGTTTGCTGGGTGGTCATATAAGGTGCCACTGGATTTAAAGGCCTATTTACATAAAATGTAGCATCTGCTTCAATGCCTTTTAGCTCTGGAGGCAGAGTCCTTACCTGTAATTGGTAGGCAGGACTCACAGTGGGTACCAGTGGAAGTCAGATTCTGCAGCTCAACGCAGCTTCAAGTGGGAGGTAACGCTGTCACAAGGAATGTGTGAGGGTTGTAGCTTTTGGTTGAATAATGGGATGAGAAGGGCAGACTGGGTCAGGGAAGAAGAAACAGGTGCATCATGGGATCCAATCAGGGATGATGAACGAACTACATAGAGGCTCTAAGAATATCTATGTTTCTCCCAGGGTAATCCTGAGCAGGAGCTGGGTTTTCATCTGCTTCCCTGAGGCTGCCCTGTGCTTCTTGATGCAGCCCAGCCTGGCCCAGGCCCCAGCCTGGAGGCAAAGAGCTGTTTTTACTGGAAAGTGTACCCAGAGCCCTCTCTCAGAGGGCTGCAGGCACTGTTGGTGGACAAGCTTTCAACTGCCTGAGTGATGCCGC
The DNA here is from genome assembly GCF_900095145.1 of Mus pahari. Classification (NCBI taxonomy): domain Eukaryota; kingdom Metazoa; phylum Chordata; class Mammalia; order Rodentia; family Muridae; genus Mus; species Mus pahari. The sequence goes on along the minus strand of NC_034590.1, from coordinate 55,146,453 downwards.
AACAGAGAGGGAGAGGGTCCAGTTACAGCCTGCTGCGGCTGCTGTGCCCTGCTGGTCCCTCCTCTTCTCTTCAGAGGGCAAATGGGGCACCGCAGAAGCGTGGGGCCTAGAAGCAAAGCTGGTATTTAAGCTGCTAGTGTGTCAGCAGACACTATTCAGGCCTTGTTACAACAACCCATTTGCAAAAGAGGATCTGGCATTCAGAAGGGAGAACGGCTTGTCGTTGGTCACACAAGCAGTGCACAGCAGAGCCGAGGATACAGGCCTCTGAACTCTCAGAGCCAGTGTTGAGTTCTTCGGTGCTATTGCCTCCTGTTGCCAGGATGTGAGAACTTGAGCCCAGACTGATACAAGTTTCTCCTCCTACTTGCCCTATCTGTGTCCATGTCTATGGATCTGACCTCAGCATTCCTCTCTCTGCTTTCTCTCGTCCTCCTTCCTCCCCATCTTTTCTCCTCTTTTTCTTCCTCCTCTTATCCCTTCATCTAACAGCATGCTGTTTGTGCCAGGCCTGCACTGGGTTCCAAGGCTACTGAGGGAGATGGGAGCCATAGTGCCTGGCATAGGGAAGTCACAGTTAACTGCATAAAGAAGATACACAGATGAAAAAGACAAGCATGGAGAGCTTTGTTGGGAGGGTAGCCCTAAATTCATTGATGTAATTGCCAGTTCATGTCAGGGAGGGCTTCTTGGAGGAGATGACTGAGGCAAAACTTGGAAAACATACAAGTTTGCTGGGAAACAGTAGCTGGCAAGTCTCTCTGTCAAGGGGTGGGGGTGGGGGATGGGGGTGGGTCATGCTGACCCTGGGAGGTGGAGGAAGTAAGGCACATCTGTAGGAGACAAGCCTACGACCTTGGCAGAGATTTAACATTTTTACAAACCGAGTCAGTCAATAATAAATGAGGAAAAGAAAGGATTTCTTCATCTTTTAAATGTTGTTTTCTGATACTAGGCAGGAGGCGGCGTTCCTCAGATAGTTGTGTGGGCAGAGAGAGTGGGGCTAGTTACCGCCTGGCACGGCTGGGCACAGCCCTCCTTAGATTCTTTCTCACTCTGAAACGACATCCCAGGACCCAAACCCCACCCTTTGGAACACCTCTGATACTCTTAAAAAACTGGAAAAGATGAGGGGTTCAGCCAGCTCCCCTAGTTTGGAGCCTTCGGGGCCCAGTAGTGTCCTAGTTCCTGTCAGGGCTGGACTGGGTGGGGTGCCAAGCTTTCTCACCCTGTATGTCCACCAGTAAGAACTGACTTTTCATTTCTTTTTCCAGGTGGAGGGGCTGGTGGGGTGCTGGCGCTTAGTAAACCACCCTAGTCTTGTCCCTAAAATAGCACTATCCAGGCTGGGACCACTCCCTCCGGCTTTGTGTTAACCCTTTCCAAACCTGTTCGACAGATGGGATGTGGCACAGGCAGAAATCTCTAGCAGCTCAGCCCGGCAAAGTGCACTTCTTCAAGTCATGTTAAAAGGTCAGGGCCATCCAGATGATGCAGGGTTAACATCTGGCCCCAGTATCCTGCTGGGTCCTCCTAAGGGCAAGAGTGGGGTCTGTGGCATCTTCCAAAGACTAACTAAGCTACAGATACCAGGTTGGCCATTCTCAGCGTGACACTGTGCCTGTGCTGCGGAAACTGTCACCACCCCTCAGGTTCAGTACCTCCAGGTGATCACCTTTGTGCTGTGGCTCTTAAATAACCCCAGGGCTAATGGTCTCATAACTAAACTCTGTTCCCTTGAGGGGGATAATGCTCCCCCTTTTCCCAGCCCAAGGCCTTGTAGGGCTGGGAGTGAAGTGTACATTTTGAAAGTGCAATTTAACCTGAGTCTAATCACATGAGTTAGATGTAAGGGCTCTTTGTAAACTGTAAAGTACAAACAAATGTGGAAAGCCATTATGAGGCATCCGTGGTTTATTTATTCGCTCAGTTACGTGTTGACTCATTCTGTAAATGTTTATGGAGCCCTTATGTGGGGCTGGCGTGTTTGGGGGACCCTGCGGTGAACAAAGCAGATGAGGTTCCTGTCTGGGGGATTGTATTCTAGATGGGGCCGATTGATGGCTTGCAGGCACTCATATAGGCTAATAGGTCACCTTCGGATGGTGGAAGGTCCCCCAAAGGAAATAAACAAGGATGATGGAGTAGAGTAGAGAGCTTGTGTGGGGCGTAATTGAAATTGAGCGGACAGGGCAGGCTGTATTTAGGATGAAGGCAGCCTCAGAAAGAGTTGGAAAGGGAACTTTCTTGGATCAGGGAGTGGCTGCAGAAACATGGACCTGGCTTGTGGGAGAACCAATTCAAAGGCCAAGGTGACTAGAATTCTGTGAGCAAGAGGTTCGCAGGGAAAGGAGGAACAGCAAGACGTGCAAGGAACACAGGCTTTTCCCTACCATCAGGCATTCCTGGGGCTGTTAGCATGTGCCCCGTATCATGCTCTCTCAGTACCACCTACACGTTCCAGTTTCTGATTTTGCTTCTTAAGCAAGCATGAGAGGCTGAGCTCACAGTACTCAGCTGCTGAGTTCTAACCAGGACGGAGCTCTCCTGGCTGTCTCCTCTCTGCCTTCCTTGGGCAGCCATGAGGCCTGTGGACTGCTGGGCAGAGAGGGAGAGTCAGTCCTCCTCCGTGTGATGGAGTTTCCAGTTTGAAGTGTAGATCATGCCAGCAAGTCAGTGGGGGAATCAGTCAGGGTTCTGACTATACTTGGGAATGAGCCTGTCTCAAGAGACAATGGATTACCTGAGAACTGAGGGAGATGAAAAAACAAAAACAAAAACAAAAACAAAACTAGAGCCAGGCCAGAGTAATGGGAAGGGTTCAGCTCTGGTGCAAAGGGCTCCAGGATCCTCCTCAGGTCTAGGGTACGGATTCTTCAACTTTTCTGCCAGAGGGAGGTAGCCACAGTGAACAACGCCCATCGCAGTCCCAGTTACACTGTTTTGATAACTTCAAGAGACACGGCGGACAAGCAGAGCAGACAGTGCTGACCAATGCCTCCAGCCCCAAGCACTTCAGAAATTCCTGCACCTTCCCCCAGACTTAGTCCCACGATAGGGGGCTGTCCCCATGCCTGCTGACAAAGGCAACTTTATGTTCAGATTGCCCTCCCAAGACGTTTCTTGTGACCACCCTGGTTGCCTAGCCGTGGATGGACTTCCACAGTAGTCTTGTATGGAATGTCACGGGCATCCTACAGTTTACCCCCACACCCTTACTAATGCATAGGACCTGGAACATTTGGTAGAGTGTCAAAAAAAAAGAAAAAAAAAAGCCAGAAAGGCCACATAAGAGTTAGCCTGCTGCCCACAGAGTCTGTGCTTCGAAGAGGAATATGGGACATTCTCTTGGGCAGATGTTTTAGATGTAACCTTGAGATCTCAGGTTCTCTGAAGGGATGAGAGGTAGAAAGACATGCTGGTCACATGATAATAAGAGCTCAGGAAGGTCATGTTTTCTTCTCCTGTTTTTTTTTTTCTTAAATTATTTATTTATTTATTTATTTAATGTATATGAGTACACTGTAGCTGTCTTCAGACATACCAGAAGAGGGCATTGGATCCCACTACAGATGATTGTGAGCCAACATGTGGGTGCTGGGAATTGAACTCAGGACCTCTGGAAGAGCAGTCAGTGCTCTTAACCGCTGAGCCATCTCTCCAACCCATGGTCATGTTTCTTAAGAACTGATTTTCAATGTGCTTCATGGAAGTTAAGTAATTGCTTGTAAATGGAGCATGCTCAGCATCATGTAGAACACCTATGGTTCCTACAGAGCTAGCCATGCCTTCTGGAAGGTGGGGCTGGGCCCCAAGAATTCCTACAGTCAGTTCATTTGCTAGGGAATGTGTGGCACAAGATGGAGGAGGGGGCTGGGGTGTGGCGTCAGGAACACCTTGTTTAGAGCCCCCACATGTTGTTTGTCAGCCATGATCTTGGAGAAAGTGTCTTGACCTTGCTGATCTAATGTGTGCGGTGGCTCAGGGTCACCAAGCACAGCACAGAGTGAGGAGAGGTGCACTGCGCTTTTGAGTGGTGATTTTGTGACATGGTTATGACAGCACTTAGTTGCGGGTAGGATCATGTGGTGATTTTTTGTTGTTGTTGTTGTTAATTTTAGGTTTCATTTGTTTGTTTGTTTTTCTTCCAGTGCTGGGGAATCTAACTCAAAGTCTTGTACACTCGAGGCAAGTGCATGGCCTTGGTGCTGCCATTTCTTTTTTAAAATTTTGTCTTAAGACAAGGCCTTGCTTAGCTGCCTAGACTGGCCTTGAACTTGTGAATGCCTTGTCTCAGCCTCTTGAGTAATTGGGGGCTCAGGTGCATGGCTATCAGGACTGCTGTCACATTTATGGAAAACTCCTGACAGGTGCCGCTCTCTGGTCTATAACCCTCTTTTCTTTCTAATTATACTTTGGCTGCCTGTGAATGCCCGGGACACTCAGGGACCGAGAAGGAGTCTCACTGTGTTTTAGAAAGGGCCTGCCCAGATGGCGGACGTTATTCTGAGGCTCAGCTTTCAGCCCTACGGTACCCGTTTGGGCTAAGGCTTTCATGGGGAGATGTCAGATGGCTCTAGCCGGGAGTATTCACACAGATCTGTGCCAGGTTGGACTCACTTACCCAGAGTCACCTGTCCAGAGCAGGTGGCAGCATCTGACAGGGTGTGCCATCCCTCCGAGCTGGCATGTGACTCAGGGCTGGCCTCAGGGTGACAGAGAAGTATTTCCCATTTAGTCCAATCAGGGCGTGGGGCCCTGGTAGTGCAGAATAATACTGTGTGCTCTGGCCTCTGCCATTGCAGAGAGAAGCAAAGGCTGTACCTGGAGGGCTGTACCAGGAGGGTCAGGTGAGTGAATGGCCCCTCACTCAGTGTACAGAGCCAGCGACCGCTTCCTGTAGATAGAGGCTGAGTCTTCTGGCCTGAATGGGGAGGGATTGGGTTGCTAAGATGTATGTTTTGTTTGGAGGTGGTCAGGAAAGGCTCGGTGGGGAGAGCTGTTTGTGGAGTCCCAGTGTCACCATGTTGAATGATAGGGTTTCTGCGATCGTGGTGGGTGTTTGAATGGCTTTGCTGTGGGTCTAGTGTTTCTGACTCCTCACCTGGTCTTGTCCTTATTGCCGTGGGTGTGGAAGCATTTGGGAAGAGGAAGGGAGGTTAAAGGCCTTGGGTACGTGGAGGATGCTTTGTTGACCTGGCCGGATGGACATAGTGAGTGGGTACATCTGACAGCTTTGGTGGTGAGGAGAGAGTCACCAAAGCGTTTGGATCCCTGCTTCTGCTTTTGACCAATTCCTGCTCTGGTTCCTTTCTAGAGGTGCTGATCCCACCCTCTGCCTCATAATGTGATTTCTTCCTGTTGCTGAGGACTCTGGGATGAACAAGAGGGTGAAGAGAAGCAGATGCTCTGAAGCCACAGGGCAGCATCTCTCCTTCTGCTATTACTTGAGAAAATTGTCTCTTTCTGGTTGAGCTACCCTAAAATGATGGCTGCATCCCCGGAGCTAGCTGAAGCTGTTCTGGGGCTTCCTGGAGCATCCTGAGGTCACTGCCCTCTACAGTTTTCCTCGTTCTTTCCTTGGTTCCTTGGAAGAAGGCCCTCAGCCCCTGTTTTCTCTCTCCTCTTTTGTCCTGAGGTTACACAGTGGCCGACTCTTCTGAGCCCAGCAGGGTCCTTTCCTTACCCAGGAGCTGCAAGAGTACCCTTGTACCCTGCTGAAGCCCCACCCAGGTGCTTATTCCTTTCTTCTTCTTCTTCTTCTTCTTCTTCTTCTTCTTCTTCTTCTTCTTCTTCTTCTTCTTCTTCTTCTTCTTCTTCTTCTTCTTCTTCTTCTTCTTCTTCTTCTTTTTAAAGATTTATTTATTATATGTGCTTCTTGCACCCCCTTTCTTAGGCATTCTTCCAACCCCAGACACTCTGCTGATATCTTCTCACACACTGTCCTTATGATCTCGTGGTGTGGCTCCACATGAATGGTGGGGTTCATTTGGGGTGTATCCTGTGCCTTAAGTGTAGCCTCTGACTCCAGGCTTTATGCTCATCACTGCCCCAAGACACACCCCAACAAACATAAACTAGTCATATATCCACAGAGTAAAAACATAACAGAAGAACACTCAGGCTGGAAAGATGGCTGTCGGTAGGCACTTCTCATAAAAACTGTAGTTCAATACCTGGAACACATGTAAAGGTGGAATGAGAGAACCCAATTGACAAAGTTTTCTTCTAGCCTTCCCATGTACATACTTGCACACACACACACACACACACACACACACACACAGAGAGAGAGAGAGAGAGAGAGACAGACAGACAGACAGACAGACAGACAGAGAGTCACACACACACACTTGAAAAAAATCTATCAGCTTACAATTCCTTGGAGATTTTTAATTCAACTAAGAAACCATTTTATAATTAGTTTCTGTATACTTATTGTGATAGTTTATATATGCTCAGTCCAGGGAGTGGCACTATCAGAAGGTGTGGCCCTGTTGGAGTAGGCATGGCACTGTGGGTGTAGGCTTTAAGACCCTCATCCTAGCTGCCTGGAAGTCAGTATTCTGCTAGCAGCCTTCAGATGAAGATGTAGAACTCTCAGCTCCTCCTGTACCATGACAGCCTGGACATGGCCATGCTCCCACCTTGATGATAATGGACTGAACCTCTGGACCTGTAAGCCAGCCCCAATTAAATGTTGTCCTTATAAGAGTTGCCTTGGTCATGGTGCCTGTTCACAGCAGTGAAACACTAACTAAGACTCTCCTATACAAAGAACTAAAGCAGATTTATTTTAGGAGAAAGCCAAAAGCTGAGGACCTGTCCTCTTGCCAACTCTCTCCATCCCTGTCTTCTGGATCCCACCATGAGAGACCCAAGAGCTTGAAGAGGTCTTTGAATTGAATTTGATAAGAGCACAGCGAGGTCATATTCCTGAGGGGCACCTTGAACCTTAATGGGCCATGGGATCTCTGTCCTCTCTTCCACACCCCTAGGCTCCACAGCCACCAATAGGTTTGTCTAAATCAAATTCAGAAGGGTCATGCTACCTGTGGCCCCTTCCAAGTCTCTGCTCATGGGTAGGTCCTTGGTGAGATGCTTCAAAGAGGTGCTTCAGCCAAGGCACTGAACTCAAGTCTCTGCTGGAAAAGTTCCTACACTAGGAAAGTGTCTGTCTGTGTCTGTAGCCCCCAGTAGGCTGTGGAGGACCGTGCTTTATCCCATATGGTCCAGGAGCCTGAATCCCAGTGAATGGCAGAAACCGATTGTTGTGTGGACTGGGGCACACCAACAGTAATTATAGGGATTAGAGAGATGTCCTAGTGGCTAAAGTGCGTGTCCTCCAAGCACAAGAACCTGATTTCAGATCCTCAGTATTCATGTAAAAGTGGGTTCTACTTCTTACGTCTATACGCTTAGTCCTGGGCAGTAGAGACAGAGATCCTGGGGCGGGCTGGCCAGCCAACCTAAGTGAAACAGCAAGATTCAGTTTCAGTGAGAGATCATGTCTTAAACAAATAAGGTGGCTAGCCACAGAAGAAAGCCAGCCAGGGTTGGCCTCTTACCTCCATAAGCATATGCACAGGCAAGTATACTCATGTTGTTAGCTCTTGAGCACACACACACACACACACACACACACACACACACACACACACATTTTATCAGGAGAGGGAATTGTTTGTGTCTGCACTGCCCATTGAGACTGGCAATACATTTCCATATGTGAGATGATGTTCTTCATCTTAAACACAGCTCTCTCTCAGCAGCCGCACAGCCCCATACGTGGGGAACAAAAATCCAAGACAGTGAAAATAAACAAAGGGCTGTAAGAGTCCCATGTTTCTGTCTGGGAGGCAGCTTCGACTCAGCAAAGGACTCCAAGTTCTTTCAGATCTCTGTTGAAATGAGGGCCCATCCGTGTCAGTCTTGTAATTAGACAAGGTTGCCTGGTGTCTGCCAGAAACATGAAGAGGTCCCTGCCCGAAAGAGCACGGAGCAGATGGGGTTGCTGAGCGCAGCTTGTGCGTGAGCACGGCGCCTGGGGAAAGGAAGGCAGAGAACCAGGAGCTGTGGTGCCTGTGACACTCGTCCCTGGGAGAGAGAATTAGATGCCACAGAAGCAGCTCCTAGACTACTAGCTCCCTGCACTGTGACCCAGATGTCAGGATCCATGCAGAATAGGGATCTTCATGGGTCTTGCACCGTGGGAGCAGAAGTGCATCTGTAATGGACAGGTGCAGCAGCTAGGATGTGGCTGCCCTGCTCTGCCAGCTGGAGGAGGTCACCACCAATATGCTCTTTGGCACATCTACAGGCGCACCCCGCTGCTGGGATGCCAGGGAACAGCATCCCGTCCCCTCTGCTCATGGCATCTCGTACCTGGCCGGGCTAACTGTGAGTAACTCTGAGCCCTTTCCTCACTCTTCCCTCAGCATAGGAAAAAGACCAGCAGGGAACTTAGCCCCCAAAAGTGACAGAAAAAGGTCTGTCACAACCAGGATCAGCTACTGTTGTGAGATCCAAGGGCACATGGAGAGAGATTCAGGAAATCTAGGGAAATGAGAATTCTAAGCCATATACCACAGGACTTGGCTGGAAACATCAAAGGAAGCTTCAGGCTCCTGGTTTCCAACATGACTCTTAAGTAGACTGGAAATCAATACAGTTAATGAGAAATTCCCTTTTACATATAAAATGAATAGGATTCACAAATGTATAAGGCTCTTCACAAAATCGATCTTTTTGCTTGTATATGTGTATAGAATGTGTGCAAATGTGTGCGTTCACATGTAAGGGCACATGTGTGAGTGGGTGTCTATGTATGTGTGTGCTTGTGCATGTGAAAGTCCGAAGTTGGTGTGGGTTACCTTCCTCAATTGGTCACTGAGGCAGGCTCTTCCACCGATCGTCTGATTGACTAGTACAGTTAGCTGGTTTGCTCTGGGGAAGCCTTGGCTCAGCTTCCCAAGTGCTGAGATTATAAGTAGGCTACCACACCCACTGTGCATTCGTGTGGGTGCTAAGGTTTGAAACTCTCCATGCTCCTTATCCTTAAAAGGCAAGTGCTTTACCCCTGCGGCTTCTCTCTCCCAGTCATATATTCTACGAACTTTCTAGTGTTTTTATTTATAACATAATAATGGTATTATGTGATGCTGTCTTGTTTTAGTTATATATGTTTATGAATTCATAAACATTTACTTATCTGTGTATCCTATGTGTGGTTAATGGTGTGTACCATGATATAAAATGTAACCTCAAACTTTGAATCAGATCATAAAAACCCAAAAATTAGTATTCTAGGGCCTCAGTGGGGCAGAGAAGGGTGTATGTGTGTGGCCTTCTTGCCTGGAGTATGTCTAACTTCTCTTTGGACACAGTGACTATCTCCCAGCTGTCCAAGGTAAGGACTCTTGGCTCAGTCAACCATGAGGGCTCCTCTCTTTTTCTTACCTTTTGCTCTCCTAACTGGATGAATATATCCTCCAGCCACAGCAAGGGTCAGAGGGAGTTGGCTGGTCCAGTCTCACATGTCTGTCCATCTTCTTTTGTTCCTCATCCCTCAAGGGTGGCTGTTGCTACTTCTAGCCAAACCACACAAGTCCAGGAATGGTCATGGCAGTTGCTGAAGGAGGCAGGGGACTGTCATATTTACCGCACAGGTGATAGCTGGGCAACATTTTTCCAACACTGAAAAGTGTCAAAAGGAGATAATGAAGTATGTGTGTATGAGGTGGGAGGGGACACACGAGCTGTCAGCCTCTCTGTGCACATGGGATAGCTCAAGGAGTACTTATAATGCTTACTTATCTCATACGCCATCTTACAAAGTCGGCCTCAACACATGCCAACAAATAGTGTCCAAGACACATCCCTGTGGCTACAAAACAATTAAGCTGGGATTTTCTAATAAAAAAAAATCAAGAAACTAAAAGACGTAAAATTGAATATTAGTTGACAAGAACCATGATATTCTTGTAAAGAACAGAGTTTAAACTGGAGATCAAAGCTTCAATTGATGACCTTCTGAGTCAGTAGGAGAGCTATGGCTGTGTCTCAGCAACTGCTTAGGTTCTACGTGTCTCTCTACATAATAAATATGTACAAAATAAAACATGTGCAAAATAAATAAAACAAACAAATGAACTAACTAGTTACATAACAACAAAAGATTGTGAACAAAGAAGGCTTCAGAGGAGGCTTAGCTTTAAGTAATAGTGACAAAGATGGCCAGCATAGTGACAATAACCAACTAACACAGGGAGGGCTGAGATCAAACTTCCATCCTTCCATTTGTTATCACAAACTTTATGAGAAGTAGCCACGGTTATTATGCCTATTTGACAGGTAACAAAACCAAGTCACATAAGGCTTCAGTACTCTTGAGCAAAGCATGTTGCCACTCCATGACACACACAGCTATATTTCAGAAGCTGGAGTACTTACTGTGTCTTCTAGTCAGCTTAGTTCCAACAATTCTTTACTTTGATAAATGTTCTAAGCATTGCAAAAGTGTTTTCAATAATAATTCTTCAGTTCCTCGAGACTTTTCTCTGTAATATATTTTGATCCCACTCACTCTGCATATTCCCCATTTCCTCCCAGATCTATCCCTACCTTCTTACCCACTTACTTTGAGTCTTTTTTAAAAAAGCTGATCGAGTTCCATTTGTGTTGCCCAAGTCACTTGAGTACGAGGCCATACCTTGGAGTGTAGTTGACCTACCAGTGGTCAGATTCTTAAAGTAAACTGGCTTTCTTCTCCCAGCAGCCATCAATAGCTTCTCAAGTGGAAGTGGGAGTTCCTGCCCACATTCCCCGTCCATGCTGGGATTTTTGTGTGGTTTGAGCCTGTACAACTGCCAAAGCATATCTGGTAATCACTCTTTTGTTGACATCTACTTCTTTTGGCCTTTACAATCTTTCTATACACTTTGCACAATGATCTCTGAGCTTTGTGGAAAGGGAGTGATATCAGTGTGAGGGAGGCTGGAACGCTCCCATCTTTTATTCTCTGCACATTGAACAGTTGGGAGACTCTGTGGTAATCCCTGTCCACTGCAGGAGGAAGCTTCTCTAACAAGGACTGACAGTCGCAACGATCTATGGGCATAATGATAAGTCACTGAGAGTTGGTTTAATACTATGTCCATTTAGCAGAATAATAATGTAAGTTCTCCCGTTGGGCCTGTGACCTGTCTAGCCACAGGTTTTGGTCCTGATAATATTGCCAGATATGGGTTTCATCTTTTGGAGGGGGACTTAGCTCCAACGAGAAAATGTTTGTTTACTCAAATAATCACTATTGCAGCAGAGGGGCGTGTCTTGCTGGGATTATTGTACCTAACAGGGTTCACAGATGGGCAATATTGACTACTTTCCTCTTTGGAAGACTGCATAGCAACTTCTAGCACCATAAAAGCTAGACAGTGGGGATAAAACCTCCAGGTCAGTACCACATGATTTAAAATTAGACGTGGCATTATATTTTTGTCTCCTAAAACACAACTTTATTTTTCTAACTGTAATGGAGTTGTGGTTGATATTAAAAAGAACCAAACACAGAAAATGATTATGTAGACATGAAAGGTTTCTTTACCTCCCTAAAGTGATTACTAGCTTTCAGTTTATCCTTAAAGGTATGTTTTTGGTGACTTTCCAACATCCCACCATATCTACACATGTAGATCAGTTTCATTCCTATTGTTGGCTGTGTAGCATCCTGCAGAATGTGCCATTACCTATTTAACACAGTCTCCCACTGGGGCACCTTTAGGCTGTTCACAGTTATTTACATTTTTCTCATTTTCCCTCTTTTTTCTTTCTACTATCTTTGCTTCTTTCTTAGTTTCCTTCCTCCTTTCTTTTGAGACAAGGTCTCTCTGTAGCTCTGGATGGCATGGGACAGAGAGCAGACTGGCTTCAAGCTCACAGAGATAAGCCTGCCTTTGCCTGATTAAAGGTGTGTGTCACTGTGTCTAGCCCTCCCTCTCTTTCTTATTAATTCAGATAACCAAGCAAGGTAGGTCATCCTTGGCTAGGCTCTTGCTTATCTTATTGCGAATGTGTGTACATCCATAAACTTAACAAACAGACGAGTTTGAGTCCTAGTCTGAATTATTCCCCTCAGATCTCCCAGTGCTTTAGCATAGTTATCTGCATTTCATGGGTAACTAAGCCATATAAGAATCGCATTGCTTAATCCTGCGGGGAGGAGTGTCAGGCCCACTATTCAGATAAGGTTAGTTCCAGGGTCCAACCTTGGATGCTCTAGTCAGATAACCTCTTGTCATTGCTAAAACTACAAGTTTGCTGTGGCTTTATGTAGATATTCACTCAAGTGATTCTGCCTGGTGCCTGGAAGTGGGGGAGTCATAAGAGCTGTGCCTGAGGTAGCCCCTCCAGAGTAACAGTGGAGAAATATGTTTGCTAGAGTTTTTCTAGATTTTTCTTAAGGTGAATTACATATTTTACTTGTGCCATGTTGGTATTGCTTACTCAAGAGGAATCACTGCCCCGCCTGGCCCTGTGCCTTTGGACTTAAGTGGTGTTGAGTTATCCAAAGATGCCCCAGTTCTGCCTGTGCCATAGATTTAGGCCCACTTCCCAGGATGCCAAAAGTTCAGCACCTTTCTGAGATAGAAAATATTCACCCTGGGCTCTAAGATACTTTCCAGAGTCTTTCTAGATAGCTCTTAAGCTCAGACGTCAGCTCATGTGGCTTCTTTTCACTCTGATGTCTTATCACTGGAGTCCTTCAGTCTGTGGTCCCAAGTGGGACAGTATTCCTGTGTTGGTGCAGGTGTCAGTGGGAAGGGTCTCTGAGATGCTTTTCAGCTATTGGTCCATATGCAATGCTCCTGCGATGTGCCAAGCCTTAGTGAGTACAGTTGCTCTCCTCAGAGATGGAGTAGAGTAGAGGAAGAAATGATATGTGTAGTAATCCAACACTGTCTGCTTGACTAGCGGGGATTCTAAAGCCCAGAGATGCTCTATGTCTTCCTAGTCTTGTGTACAGTATATATATAGACACAGAGGGTCAAACTCAGCTGTGGGCTCCTTAATTATATTAAAGATCTTCTCTGGGGTGGAGAAGGGACACTCACCTCTTCCCTTCATTTCTTATTTCTGAATCACTTTTCAGTTCAAGACCCCAAAAATATACCCCCTGGGCTGGAACGGCCAGACTTCAAAACTGCCTTTGAAATAGGACACTGTGGGAGAACGCAGAAACTCCAAACACATTTATCAAAGGGTTCCCCTTTCACCACATGGTGATTTACAATCCTCTCCAGTTCTGCAGTCAGCAAACGAATGATGTTTCACCCAGGCCCAAGTGTGAGGCTGCAGCTCTAGTGAGGGATTTGCCGGACACACTGGCCGCATGCAGATGAGGAAGGGAAGGAGGGAGATGACAGAAAGAACAAGGGACAGGGGAAGGAAGCAGAGAGCAGGGAAACAGGAAATGGGGACTGGGGAAGAAAGAGAGGAAAGAAGAGAGAGGAAGTGAGGGAATACAGAAGAGAGGGAAGGAAGACTCACAGACCTTGCTGCCTAGCCTGAAGTCTAGAATTTTCTTCAGGGCCTCTAACGGAAGCAAGTGTCACTGCTCGGTAGCCCTTGGCACTGCACTCTATGTAAAGGACAGCTCGGCTGTGGTCAGGTGTTACAAGCAACTATGAGGTCAGTGGTCCCCATTCCTTTTTTCCAGGACATCTCCTGCATGACAGGAAAGGTGATGCTATGTAGCATCTTTGTGCTCTGGCAGAGAGAACCAATCCTATTCAGGTGTTTGGAGGAACACCGCTGGGACTTGGGAGAGTGGTTTTTCTAGTCCTTTGGCCTTCTCTGGGCTAGAAAGGCAGGAGGTTCCCTGAAGATTTCCATAGTGAAGTTCTTCTGTATGTAGGGAACTTCAGGAAAGTCTTATGCAGAGCCCACCAGGGACATAGGAAACTTGTAAGACACTGGCAAGGAATCCTGGGGCTGGGGACCAGATACAAGAAAAGCTATTGGTTTGAACTTTCAGAGAGGGCTGAGGAGGGGGTGTGCGGTACAGCTGGCTCCCAGCACTACTGTCATTTGGTTGCACGAGAGAGCAATAGCCAGTTCTAATGTCCTGAGCACAATCACCAGGTGACTGCCATGCTGTGTTTTCAATTATTCCTTCTCCCCTCTCTGTCCCTCTTGGTGCTAGGCCTAGAGGGAAGTCCCTTTCCACAGAAGTGAGGCTCTGGACTCTCCACCTCAGCCCTTGCATTCCTTTCCCATTCATGTTTTCTGGGCTAATGAGGCTTGCTTAGAGCAGTCTCTGCTCTCAGATGGAGGGTGAATGCCTTGACCTCTCTCTGCCTTCTCCTTCCCACTCCATGGTCTATGTCATCTCTCAGGAGAGCCCAGCCTCAGAAATGACCACTTCTTGTAGAAGGGCTTGCTTTTTATAGCTGACAGGACTCACTGGACACACTCATGGGGTGAGCAGTCTCCACCAAGAAATCTGAGCCTCATCTGGTCTAAGTCCTTCATGCAGCCAGTGTCCCCAGCCAAGGGAGCCTATGGCTTTGCACCTCAACCTCAAAGGACCCCATAGCTTCTTTGCTCTAGAAGATGCCTAGTGAGTGACTGGTCATGGTTGGGGAACTTGTAGGTGAAGAGAGGACATGGGGGAGAAAGGGAATGGGATGTATAATCGGAAGGTCTATGGAAATCGGTAGATCAAGACATTCAGATCCAGCTGTTATGAGTGAGAATGGATGGAGGGGAGGGCAAGCGTTGGCTGGGTGGAAGTAGCCTAGAAAACACACTATCTCCTGGAAATCATTGTTTTTCAGGACTTAGACTACTAGTAGTAGACCAAAGGACTTTGATTCCTGGAAGCTACTTTTTAAAGCCTAAACCTGAATGTGTTGATTTGCTTAATGGAACGAACATCATAGCGTCAGGCATGGCTGGATCCAGCTGCTGTGTGACAGCATCTAGGCATGGTTCTGCTCACATTCCCCCTGTCCTTCTGTTCCTTGTGCTTTTCTCCACTTCTCATCCCGTCTGCTTGACGTCTGAACCTACCATGTCAATTTTACTCTCCACACAGTGGTGCTCAGCAACTCATCCTTAGCTCTTCATTGTCTGGTTTCAGAAACTCCGAGAAGGATTTTAACATAAAACTTATTCGTTTTCAAACTTTCAAATGGCTAATGTACAAGTTCTGGCACACACACACACACACACACACACACACACACACACACACACCCATATACTCAAAACACCCTCCATACCACACATCCCCCACACACCCCATGCCTGTCCCACTGAGTTTGATCTGAAAGGAAGGAGGTTCAACCTAAGTTATGATCTACAGTGATATTGTCACAAAGCTTCCGGTTCTGGGGATTTGAAAGGACAGGGAGTTGAGGACCTCCTGTGCTGGAGAAAGCAGCCGGAGGGCAGCTGTGATGGTTTGGATTTGAAAGGGGATATCTGAAAGAGAAACAAGTGACAGGAAGAAAAAGAAAATGAGGACGCAAAGACCAGGGGCAGGCACAGAGCAATCTGCTCAAGACAAAGCTAGTTCCAGCTTCACATTTGAGGCTGAGAACACATTGAATGTGGAACTGATAAGGGAGTTTCCATGGCTCTAGGGGAAGGAAGCAAAATTCGGTGCCGGATCTGGAAGCAGTGGTGAGCTAAGGAGAGAAAGCACAGAGCAGAGCATTTATTCAAGAGTACCAGGATGGGGTGACAGGAAGGACAGCTACAAGAATAGACTAAGGACCCAGATTTATTTGTTTTTCAAGATAGGTTCTTGTCTGTCCCAGGGTGACCTTGAACTCACTATCTAGCTGAGGTTGTTCTTGACCTTCTGATGCTCCTGCCTCTACCTCCCAGATGCTGGGGTTACAGGTGCCACTGTGCCTGGACTACCACATGGTTTTAGGACAGAGGAGGATTGGTGTGTGAATCTCTACGCAGCAAGAGTCACTGAGCAAAGGTGAGCATGGCAATCCTCAGGGCTGTGGAGCATCAGCTTGGAAGCTCAGGATCTAGCCACACTGCAGAGTTTCGTGGTGGTCACTGCCCTGGGCTTTGGTCATCTTCCTGGGACAAGAAGACACGGTCAGAGCCCACAGGGCTTATGAGGACTAAGTGGTAGAGCAATGAGAACACTTCCTGGCACACTCCAGTAGTGGGATTTTGAAGTCACTGAGTGCATGACAGAGGTAATTATAGAAACACAGCACATTTGTTGGCCAGTACTGGAGCCCAGCTGGTGGCCACGAAGGTTTCCTTGTACCAATCTGCTCAAGAATGAGTGTGGCCTTCAGGGCTCAGAAACCTGTCACCAAGCACAGCTGTCACGACAGAGCCAGTCCATTATGGGTGGGATTCTATCTTGTGAACTAGACTGGCAAAGAGTAAAGGACTTTGGGATATTGGCAAGGGGTTCCTCATGAGATGGACAACACTGAGTTAAAAATTTTGAATAATATTTGTTTATTTAGTGTGCACATGTATGGTTATGAACACATGCATCAGAGTAGATGGTGGAGCTTCAAGGTCAGAGGACAAATTGGAATCATTAGCCTTCTACTATGTGGGTTCCAGGAACCAGACCAAGGTCATTAGACTTGGTGGCAAGTACCTGCGTTCACTTTGACATCTCATTTTGTCTACCCAAGATGCAATGGTGCTTTTTGTTTGCTTGTTGTTTTTAACATTTAGTGTGTGTGTGTGTGTGTGTGTGTGTGTGTGTGTGTGTGTGTGTTTGCCAGGTGTTTCAGGCAGTATCCTAAGAAGGCATTCTCTTTGGGGAACATGTGAAGATGTCTATGTCACAAAATGTTGGAAGCTCTGCACATCGCCTGACTCCATGCTGTGTGCGCACTAGCAGCAGGGTGAATCGCCAAGAGCATCCCACAGTTTGTTGTCCTGGCAACAGGCTTTATTTTGTGGCTTGGACCCAAGTCAGAACTTGTCTGGCTACAGCATGAGGCCGCTTTGCCACCTATCTCTTGGACGCTGGATCGTGAGAGGTGACTCTTGGCAAAACTGTGTTGGGCTGTGTGCCTGATGGGGGAGCTAGTTTAGGGTTCCGAGGCTGGGAGAATAAACCAGGGGAGTGGCTGACAAGAGTAGGTGCTCACAACCCTACGTGGTACACTGGTGTGACTTAGGGCCTGAGGAAGGGCATGTGTGTTTGTCAAGAGCTAGCTGTGTGGTGAACCTTCTGTACTCAGCCCAGTCACGACAAACTGGGTCACTGGGCTCTTGAGTTCTTTTGGAGACACTGCAGGAGATACTAAGGAGGACACGGGGATCAGGGTAGTGGGCTCCGTCCTCCTTGACCTCCTCCTTGCTATGATCTACAGACTAGAGTTTCATTTAAAGATTAGCTTCCAAGTTTAAAAGCCGCACAAAGCCACAGTCCCCTAAGCCTTTCCCATGATTCTGAGTCTTAGCCCACTAACTAGCACCATGGATTTAAATTTCTTTTCTCTGTTCCTTAGTTCCCCTGTCTTTAGGATGTAGGCTAGAATAAAGAGTTTAGGCTTGGTCTCTATGAGCCTGGACTTGGAAAGGGTGTTAACCCGTTGAGTAATCTAAGCTCCATCTGCCCTGCAGAGGAGCTGGGTGCCGGGACTCATTTGCCCTGCTTCACGGGCACTGGAGTTCAGTTCCTGGACTTGAGCTGGCGGCAAGTCACACTACTTCCCATTTCTTCTTTCCTCCAGGGACTCATGCAGTGGCAGCTAAGCCCAGTTCATCTGCCACTCACCGGCCAAGGCCTGGAGAACAGGAGAGGAAGAAGCGTGGCCTCGCTTCCTCTCTGAGGATGGAGCCCCACGGCCACTCTGGAAAGAGCCGGAAATCCACGAAGTTTCGCTCCATCTCCCGTTCCCTGATCCTCTGTAACGCCAAGACCAGTGATGACGGCTCCAGCCCCGATGAGAAGTACCCCGACCCTTTTGAGACTTCACTGTGCCAGGGCAAAGAGGGTTTCTTTCACTCCTCCATGCAGCTGGCAGACACATCCGAGGCTGGGCTCAGCAACATCCCAGACCTCGCACTGGCCTCGGATGCTGCTCACCTCCAAGCAGCTGGGGGCGTTCGAGGCAAGCACTGCAGGAAGATGTTCTTCATGAAGGTATGGCCAGGGTCTGTGTCTGACAGGGCTTACAGTTGCTTTCTGGTGCTGTGAATTAGGCTTTGAATCCATTTAAGCAAAAGTCAGAAGAACAGAGTTCTCATTGTACACAGCAGTAAGGAAAAATTGAGGCAGTGCTGCCCAGGGCTCACGTCAAAGGGCTTGATAGTGAATCAGGTATGGTCGACACTCTTCTCTGAGATATTTGGTAAGAGATGGTGTCAGTCAAAGACAGACTGAGCCTAGGTCCCTGGTGAAAAATGGCATCTGCAATAGCTTTCATCAACACACAGGCATCCTTTGGCATAGGGTAGGCAGGTCAAAACCTACCTATCCTGCATACACATATCCTGTATGGTGCCATTTGGGATCTCAAAGCCTTCTCTACCAACCAGTTTCTTGATGAAGAATCTCAATAACATCGGAGAGTGGGTCATATGACCATTGTAGGAAGGGCATCACAGGCAGAGGGGCAGCACATGCAATAAAGAAGAAAAGAATATGTCAGGAGAATACAGGAAGCTGATTCAGGAGGGTAGAGCAAGTTCAGGACAAACCTGGGCTACATAGTAAGTTTAGCTTCAGCCTGGGACACACAACATTTTGCCTGAAAAAAAAGTATGTTGTGAATATACAAAAGTCTAGAACACGGTAGACAGAGAGAAAGGGAAAAGTATTAGGATGTGAAGTTACGGCAGCAGCCGGGGTCCTAGGCACGGTTGTGGCGAAGCTCCGGGGCATGACTGTAGTAGTGGAGGCGGGGAAGAGACATGACTGGGTTGTTTTAACAGGAACTCCCTGGAACCTGGCTAACAGTAAGGGGGGTCTTCTTGGGAGGCTGTGGCGATAACCCAGGCCAGGAATTATGTGGGTTAAACTGAGGGAGTTGGGGCAGGGTCGCAGAAAATAGTCAGAGCAGGAACTCCCATAGTCCAGGCAAAGCTGGAAGGGCTTGTCGATAGGAGAGAGCAGAGTGTGAAGACATGAGGAGTTACCTCGAGCTGCATATCCTAGCCAGAGCAGCAGCTCAGGGAAAGTATGTGTGGGATATCAGGACAGACAGACAGGCAGACAGACAGACAGACAGACAGATACACACATACACACAGACAGAGACAGAGAGAGACAGAGAGTCAGAGAGAGAGAGAGAGAGAGAGTGACACAGAGAGTGACAGGGAGAGAGACACAGAGAGAGACACAGAGAGTGACAGAGAGACAGAGACAGAAAGACACACACAGAGAAGGACAGAGATACAGAGAGGGAGGATGCTCCCCCTCCCATGCCTACTCCCTCCGTGGAGCCTCAAGTCTCTCCTTCATTAGGCGTGTCTTTGCCCACAAAGCCAGACCAGGCATTCCTCTGTGATCTATGTGCTGGGGGCCTCGGATCAGCACCCCTATGCTGCCTAGTTGGAGGCTCAGTCTCTGGCAGCTCCCAGAAGTCTGGGTTAGTTGAGACTGCTGGTCTTCCTATGGGGTCACCCTCCCCTTCGACTTCTTCAATCCTCCCCTAATTCAACCATGGAGTCCCTGACTTCGGTTCAATGGTTGGGTGCACGTATCTGCTTCTGTCTCAGTCAGCTGTGGTTGTTGAGGCTCCTCAAAGCACCCCACAGCCACCTTCTTTGCCTTCCAGTGGGGACACTCTAGTCCCTGCTCGGGGCTCCCTCCTTCACCTCAACAGAAGTGCCCTGTTCTCTGGCATGACTCAGTTGGCCCAGATGGACTTCTCAGCCTCCGGCAGTACCATGCTTACACTGATTTCAAAACAACATCTGGGAGAGACCCTGTGATGTCAGCCCCTGCTCTAGAAATGCTTAATGTGAAACTCAAAAAAAGAGGAAGTTGCTTAAAGAGACAACTTGAAAGTTAAGGGAAAAGAGGAGAGTGTCATTGGAAGGTTGTGTGTGTCACACCCAGGACTGAGCTGACTCCTGTCTACGGGTGTGCACAGCCAGCAGGGATGGCCATGAGAGTGTGACTAGCCTGTGCAATGCTGAGGCCCCAGTGGCCACTTGCTCCGGGGCCAGCTTTCCAATAGGACCTCAGCTCATTAGGCCTAGAATGTTTACAGGAAGAAGTGAGTGAATTTCCTGAATACTTCAGACTGGCAGTCTTTTTCCATAGAAATATTATTATTTTTTTTAGTTCAATTACTCTCTGCTTGCGTGCCTGTGTGCCTGTCTGTCTGTCTCTCTGCCTGCCTGCCTGCCTGTCTGTCTGTCTTTCATTCTTTCACAGTTATGTGGGCAAAGATGATCTTGAGGTTTTTTTTATTTTCCTGCCTTTCACGTCTGTGACATACCACACCAAGTTTAAGCAATGGTGAGGCTGGAATGCAGGGCCTCCTTCATGCTAGACAAGCATTCTACCCACTGAGCTTTATTTCTAGCCCCAAAGAGTATTTTTAAAACTGCTTTCTGAGCAGAATGTCAAGGCCAAGGAAAGAGGGCACTCCCTCCTTCCCTTCCTCCCTGACTCCCTTTCTCTTGTCCTTCCCCCTTCAATATTTGCTTCCAGTCTCTATAATAACTGGATTCTTACATGTTCTAAGCTATTCTCTGGAGTAGAGAAACAAATCTGGGGTCTGGAGAGATGTCTCAATGATTAAGAGCACTTATTCATCTTCCAGAGGACCCAGGTTCGATTCCCAGTACATACGTGGTAGCTTGCAACCATCTGCAACTTCAGTTTGAGGGGATCCAAACCTCTCTTCTAGCTTTTATGGGCACCTGGCATGAATGTAGTGCACAGACATGCATGCAGGTAAAACAATGATAAGATTAAAAAAAAAAATTAAGGAAACAAGTTTGGCGCTGTACCCTCAGGGGATCTGTGTGGAGACCGCAGGTGTGAGCATAATGAATCCTGTCCCTTCCTTCCAAGCTGGTCACACTGTATTCTTAATGAAAAGTTCTATGAAGGGCTATTATAGCCTAGACAGACAGTTTCCAGCGTAACATCTGCTCAGCTTTGTGTTGTGTAACAAAATAGCACAGGCTAGATACATTACAAAGAAAAGAAGGTTGTTGGGGAAGGCCATATTCACCTAATGTCAGAACTCAGGAGGTGGACGGTAAAGAGTTGTGAGTTTTTGGGATGGCTTATCTTCCCCCCTACTCTTTTATCTTCAACTTGTGCTCATACATTTAAGGTATAGGTTAGACAAGCAGCACACAATTATTTTTATATCAAATTCTTTATCTTACATTTACTTCTATTTTGTGTCATTTCAGGGGTTTACAACTATGTTAACTATCTTGTCCTTTGGTTTCTAGTTGTCTGAAATGTTTTATACCTGTTTTCTTTCTTCTTGTCTTTTAAACTGATATATTTGTTACATTTTCTTTTGGATTAGTTGCTACTCGGAGATAATCTTTGATTCTTTTATCAGTAAAATAAATATTATAATCCAAATATTATAATCTCATTTAAACGAGTACTTCATTAGAGCACCCCAAAACTATTCAGAATGTGGAACACCCAGTTCCATCAACACTCACATCCTCTTCTCTATTGCTGCCAAAAATTATTTTGCACATGTTTATGATTTCCAAGCATATCATGATTGTTGCTCTGTGAGTCAGTACTCATTTGCATGGTTGTTTATATTTATTCCTCTACCATCTTCATTTCTTCTTATCTTTCTGTGTCTTGCTGAGGTCATTTCTGCCTGAGACAGGCCTACCTTTAACGGG
This sequence comes from Mus pahari, assembly GCF_900095145.1. NCBI lineage: Eukaryota > Metazoa > Chordata > Mammalia > Rodentia > Muridae > Mus > Mus pahari. The sequence continues at coordinate 55,124,604 of NC_034590.1, read as the reverse complement.
GGCAGGACCTGAGCTTAGAATGCAAATGACCTCCACAGTCCAAATATCTAAAAAGTTAAATCAAGATAAAAAAAAAATCTAAAATGCATCCTTTTGTCTTTCCACCTTGACAAGCCTCCATATGAGCTTGCAGACCAACTTCAGCTAAATGCTTGGAGTCCTCAGAGTTCTGCCCTGGAAAGTGGTTGCTGGGAGGCCCATCTTGACTCTTGGCCATCACTCTTGGTCTGGCCATCCCTTCTGTTCATCATCACAAGGGCCTTAGGTTTAAACAAGTGATCACCTGCAGTTCCCCATTCATGCCCTCCTCCAGCAAGCCCTGGAAGCCCAGAGATGTGCATACCCATGTTGTAATCCACTCGAGATGACACACACCTCTGGGAGAGAGGAGCCTGGTGCACAAATGCTTTTGATAAAAAATCAATCTCCAAGTTTTCTCTCCCTTCCTCTCTGGCTGGACCTTAGCTGATCATCACATAGTCCTGAAAATCCATTTGCTCACTTGATACTCTTTGGAGTTGGTCCTTTTTGGAAGGTTCTGTGGGACACAGACCTTGTTGAGACTGGAAACTGGTTCAGACTAACTACCCTTTAAGTATTTATGGAGAGAACTCTGTATGAATCGGCACAACAAGGCCACCCTTAAGATGGAGAGTCTGTTGGCATCGAACTTTCTTGAACCAACATGTGGGCTTACACTAGACTTTCTGTCAGCATTCTCTGGCTGGAATCTAGAGCCAGTGGTGTGCTCTGTCTGGGAGGATAGCAGCCAGGAGGCCAGATATGTGTGTGGGGTCCTGCTCCTCCAGCTGCCCTCCTGAGAGGATGTGCAATGCTTTGATCCACAGTGTGGCACATCCTGCTTTTCTATACACATTTAAAATACTGGTTAGGCAAAGTCACCACTCATACAGCGTGACTCAGGGGCCGTGCAGTCAGCTCAACCGTCTGCATTTCTGGCATGTGCTGTGTGTGCAGGGGGTGGAATCAATGCCTCCCTGGGCAGACCAGTTCCTTCACCCCTCTGCCTAAGAGCAGCCCAGTTTGTGGCTTGAGGCCTAAGCTTTCTTGGCAAGCAGGAAACCCTATACCCTGGTTGTTGGTCTCTTCCTGCCACAGTAGAGTCACTTGTGGGTACTGAGAGCAGTCACTGTGAGGGAAGCTTAGGTTTCTAGGACTCCCAAGGAGCTGGTAGGTCCCCAGAGTATATGGAAGGAGGCAGAGGGAGGCAAGGGTGGTCCATGTGCAGGAAGTGGGGAGGGACAGCCCACAGGTATGATTCATGCCCACTTGCTGATGCTCACCCAAGTTCCCTGTGATTTCTAGTTGTTTCCAATGCTAGAAGACATTTGGAACTATTCCTTTAGACGTTGGCTTCATTAGTTGGCATTTTGAATCTCATTGGTTTTGGCATGATGCCATTTGGCTAGTAAAAAGTTTGCCTGGGTAAAAGGAGAAAAGAGGAAACTGGGAAAAGTCAGTGGAGCAGCTATGTTTCCCCCTCTGGTGTGTGACACCGTCCTTTGTGTGTAGGTTACAGCTCATCAAGTCTTTTACCAGTCTCTGCACCCAGTCCACTCCTTCCTGCTGTATGGCCACCTCCATCTGGACTAGCCATGAACCAAGTCTGGATCACCCTGTAAAGCCCACTGTGTTAGTCAGCTTTCAAGGACTGTATCAAAATACCCGAGAGAATCAACTCAACGCCAGAAAGGTTTATTAGGGTTCATGAATTCAGGAGTTTTAATCTCAGAGTTGGTTCAGTTGTTCTTGGGTTCATGGTGGGGTAGAATATCTCCGAGGAGGAAGCCTGTGTTGTGGAGGAGCGTGCTCATCAAGTAGCAGATGGAACAGAGTGTGAGCAAGAATGAGGACGGAAGTCAGAGGGTGGGGAGGTTTGCTTTTGTAACAAAGTACCACTTCCAAGCAGTAAATCTGCAAGTGAGTTCATCCCTTGAGGTCAGAGCACATGCTGCACCAGGGTACCAGTGTGAAGGATAAAGGATCAGGCATGCTTCTTCAGTGGACCATCTGCCATGAAGCTATCACCACCCCCTCCTCTTGCCCTACACCCTAGTTACCACTATCCTAATTGAAACATCAACCAATAAAAAAAAATACTTATGTGTTTCCATCAAAGGATACATTCTGGGTGAAGCTGCAGGCAGGAGGCACACTTATTCATTTGTGTTTCTACTGTGAGCTTAGGAGAAGGTTCAGAGAGTATTTAAGCCCTCATGATGTTCCATCCCTTACCTGAATGTATAGCAACTTTTCTTTCTTTCTTTCTTTTTGTTTTTTTCGAGACAGAGTTTCTCTGTATAGCCCTGGCTGTCCTGGAACTCACTTTGTAGACCAGGATGGCCTCGAACTCAGAAATCCACCTGCTCTGCCTCCCGAGTGCTGGGATTAAAGGCGTGTGCCACCACGCCCCGCTTGATTTAAAACTTTTTATTTAATCCTTGGCATATACAAATAAATATACAAAATACATTCATATTCCATTATTATTATTATTATTATTATTATTATTATTATTATTATTATTATTATTATCATTAGTCTTTAATCTTTCCTCACAGTCCAGTCACTAACCCCCTCTCATTCTGCCCTCCAACAGTTCCCCATCCCATTCCTCCTGCCATGTCTCCAAGAGGATGTCCTCACATCCCCACAAGCCCCATCAGGCCTCCCCACTCCCTGGGGCCCCAAGTCTTTCAAGGGCTATGTGCATCTTCTCTCACTGAGGTCAGGCCAGGCAGTCCTCTGCTGAATATGTGTTGGGGGCTTCAGACCAGCTAGTGTGTGCTGCATGGTTGGTGACTCAGTGTCTGAGAGATCTTGGGAATAATCCATGTTTGTTGAGACTGCTGGTCTTCTCATGGGGTTGCCCTCCTCCTCTACTTCTTCCAGACTTTCCCAGATTCAACCACATGGGTCCCTGACTTCAGACCGTTGGTTGGGTTCAAGCATCTGCCTCCATCTCAGTCAGTGCTTGTCGGGCATTCACACTCTTAAAAAGTGTTCTGCTTACCTTCATACAAACATCAGGTTTAAGAAGCAAACTGAGTCCTGTGAGCATCCCACTCTTGCTCATCTCATGGATGACACTATCCTTTGTTTGAGTGTATTATTTCCCTGCTTGTCCGTTTACTTTGCCCAATCTATTTACTGACTTGAATGGCATTTGGTTAACCCTGGTTATTGTTGATTGATGTCTGTTTCATATTTTCACCCTTTTACTTCTGACCTATGTGTGCTTGCCCCATACTTCTGAGTTTCTTGCGGATAGCTATGTCCATGACTTCAGTGCTGGAGGTTGAACCCAGGATTTAGGTACTCTGCACAAGGACTCTGCATCAAATCTACACCACCAGGCCTCTTTTTAGGTTTTATTTGGGGATAGGTTTGCCCTAAGTTTCCTAGGCTGGACTTGAACTCACTTTGTATCTCACCCAGGCTTTGAACTGGCAATCCTCCTGCCTCAGCCTTTGGAGCAACTGGGATAACAGGCATACCTGCCAGTCTCAGCTTAATTTTAAAAATCTGTATCTATTCTGCTAATCTCTGAATTTAGACCATTTACATTTAAAGTAATAATTTATACGTGAGAACATAAATAGGTTTTTGATTTTTAGTATGTTTGCTGTTCCTCCACTTATTTCCTTTTGTTTCTCTACTTTATTTGAACACCCTTTTAAAGTTCCTTTTTTAAAGAATGCTTTGGGAGTTTATTCTATGTTGTCACTATGGCTGCTATGTGTACTGTCATTTATACCACGCCTGACTTGTCAAATCACTTCTTAGTACTGACATTTTTATTATCCTTTTTTTTTTTGAGAACTTACACTTATACCCTGCCCAAATTAGGTTTCTATTGATGAGATAAACACCATGACCACAAGCACCTTAAGGAAGAAAGGGCTTAGTTCACCTTACAATTTATAGTCATGAAGGAAGTCAGGGCAGGAACTCAAGGCAGGAACTTGAAGGCAGGAACCTGGAGGCAGGAACTGAAGCAGAGGCTGTGGATGAATGTTGCTTACTAACTTACTCCTCCTGGCTGGCTCAGTTATCTTTTTCATGCATCTCAGGACCACCTGCCTAGGAACAGCACAACCCACAGGGGGCTGGGCCCTTCCACATCAATCATTAATCAAGAAAATGCCTCATAGAACTGCCTACAGTTCAGTTGATGGAGGCAAGTATTTTTATTTATTTATTTATTTATTTATTTATTTATTTATTTATTTATTTATTTATTTATTATATGTAAGTACACTGTAGCTGTCTTCAGACACTCCAGAAGAGGGCATCAGATTTCATTATGGATGGTTGCAAGCCACCATGTGGTTGCTGGGATTTGAACTCTGGACCTTTGAAAGAGCAGTTGGCACTCTTAACCACTGAGCCATCTCACCAGCCCCTGGAGGCATGTTTTTTAAAACTGAGATTTCTTCTTTTCCTATGACTCTAGCTTGTCTCAAGTTGACAAAAACTAGTTGGCATGGGTCCCTCGGTTCTCCTAACTTTTATATCACCCTCCCAAGAATTTATAGCTTGACCACCACAACAGAAAATAAACTTTTTGCTTCAAGCATAAATATTACTAAACTCACACTGGTGACAGAATCTATTGTTTTCATATTTCCCAACACTCTTACTTCCTTTCTGAAGGTTCTAGCCATTTTGTCATTTTCTTTCTATTTGGAAGCTTGCTTTAGACCAGCAGTTTTCAATTTGTTACCCCCTCTGGGGGTTGAATGACCCTTTCACAGGGGTTGCCTAAGATCATCAAGAACATGGATATTTATACTATGATCCATAATAGCAGCAAAGTTAAAGTTGTGAAGAAGCAACAAAAATAATTTTTTGGTTGGGGGGTGTCATCACAACATGAGGAACTGTCTTAAAGGGCCACAGAAGGTTGAGAACCTCTGCTTTGGACAATCTTTAATAATAGACTGACTTATAATAAATTCTTCTTTTTTTCATCCATCTGGGAACATATTCTGTTTCTCATTTGTGCCTAAAGGGTGAGTAGGGGGTTGCCTGTTTGAGACATTATGTATAGGCCTCTAACTTACGGTAATCCTCCTGCTTCATCCTCCCTAGTGCTAGGATTATCTGGGAGGAGAGCTTTGACACACACTACATTTCTGGCTGACACTTATTTTCTGTGCTTAGATCCTCGCACATCTTTCCTTCTGCCTCCTGTGTGGTCAGATGTGAGAGCGTTTCCTTAGAGACGTGTCATTTGCCTCTACTTATTTTGAAGCACGTGGCCTCTGATTTTTAAGGTTTGATTATGAGGTACCATGACGTTGATTCTTAGGCCCAGTTCAAGCATCTCTTGTGTCTCTTTTTTTGTGGCATTGTCTGGTACAAAGAAGAAGCCTGTATCTCGCTACTTACCCCTTTACCACCTTGATTATGTCTAATTTTTGTTTGTTTCTAGAGGATTTGTGAGTGGTGGAGGAAGCATTTTGATGGTGGCTGCTTTACAGTCCTGGTTGGACAACACCAGCACCTGGCTTATCTAGGCATTCACTCACTGTCTACGTCCCCAAATAGTGTGCTCTTCTTCATTCTCGATGCTGTAAATGCTGGCATTCAGTTGCATGTTGGACACTTAGGTTGTTCTGGTAGAGATGATGCTGTTCTGTGCAACACTCTGGGTAGGTAGGTGAAACATGTAGCTCTGGTCGGCTCTTTTGAATGTCAGTTGCCATGGCACTGTAGTTTTGTTGTGTTTGTGTTCTGCTGGGTCTTATCCTCATCATACTACCAGATGCTGACTAGGTCCATAAGGTACTGACTGATGGGGCAGAAAGCTTCCTGGGGCCCAGTGAGTGACCATTTGCGGCACAAGAAGAGGGCAGGAGAAGTTGTAGGACCTAGGTCTTTTCTGCCATGTAGGTAAATGAGTCCTTAGTAGCTAGGTGGCATGATTGTCTGCTGTGTCCCCCTGATAAAGGTGGTGGTGGAGATGGCTCTACAGTCCTCAGGTTAGCATGTTAGAGCCGTCTGTGAGACCTGTGTAAGGGTCCACTCCAGGTATCCACAGGCCTTCCTTTTCCCTGGTGTTTTTCATACAGAGCAAATTCATTTTCTTGACTGCTTTCTTGCTTTACCTTGATAACTGTGGTTATCAACAGTTGGTAACTGTGGGTAGCTGGACTCACAAGCCCCTAAAAGAACTGTAAAACTATAAATGTTCAGAAAATCTAGGAGAAATGCTAGAGGCAAGGACCAGATTTTGGCTGTAAAGCACAACAGGAGGGTTCTGTGTGGTGGTGACCATGTTGATGACCTATCAGTGACACTGTGACACTGGGCTGTCATCTTGTGGGTGATACCTGGAGGGAATGGTGTGAAAGCTCTCGAATCTCCCTGTTGTTTCCTTATAACTTTATGTGAATCTACAGTAACAAACAGAATATGAGTTAAAAGAACAAGTTAAAAATTGCATCCCATATGCTAGAAAGCTGCAATTTAGAAATAGCACTATTAAAAAAAAAGATGATACTTATAATTACATTATAAAATGTGTAGGAAATAATGAAATGAGAGATATAGAAGTCTGTTATGAAAAAAAATTGCAACGTTTATTGAATTGACATTAAAGGAGGATTACCTGAATAACGGAGATGTTTGTATGCCATGCTTGTGGAAGTGAAAGGGGTTAAGTGTCAATTCCTCCAAACATTTATTTATTGGCGAATTTAACTAAAATGTCTTTTTAAAATTAAAACATTTTAAATGAGCATACAAAGGTTTAGATATCATTATGATGTTTTAAAACAAAATATTTTAGTAGAGTCTTCTGTCCTCTCACTCCCCAGCCTCCCTGTCCCTCAACCCTCCCTTGTGACCTCCCCCATGTCTCCTTCCTGTTTTCATGTCACAAGGTGATTTCCCCCCTCCCCCAGATCTCTCTTGATCTCTCAGTCTCCTTCCTAATGCTGTAGTCATTCTGCATTTATACCCACTCAGGTATGCACACATGTATGTGACATGCTAGGAACCGTGGGTAAGAAGGAATGAGCGGATTTTGTCTTTCTTAGCTTGGGTCATCTTGTCTTTATGTGAATTTATTTAGGTTTATCTGTTGTGTCTCAGCTTCTCAGATCTATCATTTTCTATCTTTTCCTTCATTTGGGGGTGTAGTCAGTCATTATCTCCTTGGCTACTTTTCAACTTTAACTTCTGCCTTCCAAATTTCACAGTCCTGGAGATACCAACGTGAGATCTTTTGCTAGTATTTTATANGATGTATGAAAATTGTATTTTGATTTATCTTGTGCTTTTAAGTAAATCTCTTTTTACTCTTAAAAATGGTACTATGGACATTATATTTAGTGATTTTTTTTTTTTTGTTCTGGCTTCTAATTTATTTTTTCCTCTGTCCTTTGAGCCAGTCCACTATGGTATGTTGAATTTTCTAAGATACATTGCAATTCTAAGATTTTGATTGGATCATTCCTATCTCATATTGCTCTTCTGAACCTTCTCATGTTTTTCATTGCTTTTAGGTACTCTCACAATTTTTCTCACAATTCTTCTTGGTTTCTGCTTAAAGACCTTTGGCAGTCAACTGAGTATTTCTGTTATTGCAGTATTGAGATCTGTGAATGATTTTCTTACTCATTTTGAAATCTGTTTTGGTTTGGGAATGATGGGTAATTTTAAATCAAACACTGGATTTGTATAAGTTACAACTATAAGTTGTAGCTTCTGGAACTTATTTAAAGTTTTATTTTAGTTGTTTTTATTTGATATTCCTCTTTAGTCTGTTAATCTACACGTTATTTCATATATTTCCCAATATTAAACAGTTTTCTGGATCATTGGATGGAGCTGGTTACTATTTTATTTGGGAGCTTATATTCATGTGTGAGATTGTGTCTCACATTGTTGGTCTGGTTGTGAGCTTGTGTGTGCCTCATGATGACACTGGAATTTCTGAGTTTTTTCTTTCATTGGTTGCTATCAAGGTTTGCTTCCTTGCCATGTATTGAAAAATTTCCAGTCTTGTATGTTTTTGTCTCTGTGACAAATACCTCAGAGAAAACAGTTTAAAGTGAAGATACTTTATCTTATGGTCCTAGGAGACTCCTTCCAGTTTCAGCAGATGCCGTTTATTATTGTGCCTGCTGTAAACTTGGGCATACTAGAGAGAGCACATGCTAAGTCTAATCTGTTCACCTCCTGGCATTTAGGAAGCAGAGAGAGAAAGGGAGAGAGAGAGAGAGAGAGAGAGAGAGAGAGAGAGAGAGAGAGAGAGAGAAAGAAAGAGAGAGAGAGACAGGTGGGGAGACAAGGTACATCTTTCAAGGTCACACCCCGAGTGATCAATTACTTCCAGCTAGTTTCTGCCCTCTAACTACTCCTTCCAGTAACCCATGATAAGCCCACCAATGGATTGATCCACTGGTGAGCTTGAGGCCTCAGGATGCAATCCTCTCTCAGTGACTGGATCCACCAGTTGGGGGCCAAACCTTCACCGCGTGTGTTGTTTTGTTTCATTTTGTTTTGTTTTTAGGGACTGCTTATATTCAAACCATCACAAATCTCATAAAATACGTGATGTGGTCCTTCGTTACCAAAGTTTCAAATGACTTATTTCTGTAATGATCTGTAACAGTTTTTTGCCATCTGGTATTAGTGTTTTCCTTGTGTGGAGGCTTACTTTCCAGCTTATTTCATTTTTACAAGGCCACAAAGATTTCCTAATTTTTCTGGAATTGATTTTGATAAAGCATGCTTTCTCATAATTTCCCAATTTCATCTGATTGCTCAAACGTATCCTGTGTCTCTTTGCTATTGTTTGGCTGTTGAGACAGCATCTATAGCTGTGTTCCTTTATGCCGTTTCTGTTCTCTTCCCCCCTGGGACCTCTTCTGGAGCAGCATTAACATTTTAAAAGCTTTGAACAGAACCAACTTTTAATTTGTTCAGTGTCTCTATTATATGCTCACCTTTATTTTAGAAGTTCCTTATCTGCTCTGTTCAGTTTTCTTTACTGAGTATCTCATTAACTATTTTCATTTTTTTTCTTTTTAATACAAATACTTAAGATAGTAACTCTCTTTCACATATATTGCTGTACCTTCAGATGCACTCCGGAAGGTTTGCTAAGTACATTTTCATGACCAGTTTGTACAAATGCCTTACGTTCCCAGTATGCTTTCCTTTGAGTCATGGGTTTCTTAGAAGGATGCTCCATAATTTCCAGATGCACAAGTATTTTCCAGCTACCTTCAGAAACACATTTTTACTGCTTTTGAAATGGTTATAGACTCACAGGAAATTACAGAGATAACATAGAGAGCTTCCACGCCTTCACAAGTTTCCCACAACAGCACATCTCACATGATGAAAGTTACAGTCACACATCGAAACTGCAAATCGGGGGCTCAGGAGTTAAGAGTGCTCATGACTCCATCAGAGGACATCAGGTAGCTTACGAACATTTGTAACTCCAGCTCCAGGGGGAAACTAAAGTCTCTGGCCTCCAAGGCCACCTGCACTCACGTGCACACATCCACACACTTATACATAATTTAACATAGTAATGGTGAACTTTTTTTTTTTTCTTTTTTCTTTTTTCTTTTTTTCTTTTTGGTTTTTAGAGACAGGGTTTCTCCGTGTAGCCCTAGATGTCCTGGAACTCACTCTGTAGACCAGGCTGGCCTCAAACTCAGAAATCTGCCTGCCTCTGCCTCCCGAGTGCTGGGATTAAAGGCGTGCTCCACCATTGCCCGGCTGGTGAACTTCTCAAAATGGCAAATTTGACATTGCTATAATACATGTGTAGTTTTATGTAGTTTTTAATGTACGCGTCTCTTTGCCATCTTTTGACACTTGAGACAGCGTCTATGGCTATGTTTCTTCACACCATTTCATAATCATTACATCATCCAAGCATCATCCACTACCAAGAAAGTCTCCCAAGCGCTATACCACCCAGACACACTCTGGGCCCCCTTAACAACACTAACTACTGTAGCAAATATTGTTTCTTTTCTCTCCACTTAGTTTCTTTAATACCTCCTAATTTATTTGTGGTGTTGCCAGTGAGACATTATGGTTCTTTGTACTGCTAAAAACTGTTTGATCATCCTGAATATAATTATTTTGGAAGCGTTTTGTGTGTGTTTTAAAAGACATCGCGTTCTGTGGTTACCTTAATTTTTGCCTATGTTGACCTAGCAGCTTCTTAAGGGGTTTGATGGTTTGAACGAGCATGTCCCTCACAGTCTCTGGCATTCGAATACTTGGTCCCCTGTTGGCGGTGCTGTTTGGGGGGAGGCTTTGGAGGAAATAAATCACCAGGGTTGGACTTGGAGGTTTCCAAGCCTGGAGTCATGCCCAGGTCATTCCTTCTGCCTCCTGTTTGTGGTTCAAAATGTCAGCCCCCAGAATCCGGTTTCAGGCTAATGCCAACTGCCTGCCACTCTTGCCCACCATGATGGACCCTCATCCTTCTGGAACCATGAACCAAAATAAACCTTTCCTTCTACAAGTTCCCTTGGCCGTGGTGTCACGTTCCATTTTCTTTTTAGTGATGCTAACCATTTGTAAGGCTGCTCAATATGGGTGAGCACATTCTGAACACCTCTATTTATTTTGTGATTTAAACCAGTTATTATTGAGCAGATCAATCACTATTTTAATCCTCTTTTAATAAAAAAAATCATCTTAGTCAGGACTGGAGCGATGGTTCAGAGATTAATAACACTGGCTGCTCTTGTAGAGAACCCAAGTTCAGTTCCCAGCACCCATATGGAAACTTATAGCCATCTGTAACTCCAGTTACCCCGGATCCAGTACCCTCCTCTGGTCTCTGTAGATAACAGACACACACTTGGTGCATATACATACAGGCAAACACCCATACACATAAAATAATGATAAATAAATCTGTTTTGTCTATAAAGTGCACCAAGTTTTCGTTTCGTGTTCTCCCTCTCCCTCTCCCTCTCCCTCTCCCTCTCCCTCTCCCTCTCCCTCTCCCTCTCCCTGTTAACAAATCTATTTTTATTTATTTACTTTCCATTAGTTTAAATCCTGGATAGGTACAGCACCACACAGATCCTGTGACCAACGGCCTTTGCAGGAAGGTTGCTTCGGAATTTGGCGCAAACCATCCCACTGTTTCCGTGGGCCCGAGTGACTTTTCCCCGGATCACTCTGGTTTTGTTTGGTTTGCCTCCAGGAGTCACTGTATTGTTTTTTGCTTTATACACATAAGCACATCTCTTGCCTAAGTAGAACTCCATTTCATCTCAGGCATAAACACCTTTAATTTTAAGAAGAGCCGCATGCTCTCTTTGGTTCCAGAGACCTTGTTTGTAGTCTTGCACAAACATACTTGCTTTTAGAAGTCCTGTTCCCAGCAGGCCTCCACAGGCGCCAAGATGGATGGCAGAAAGAGGAGTTTTATTTTCTTTAACATTTCTTTACTTTTTTTTTTGTTGTAAAAGTTTTATTTTTATTTTATTTTTTGATTCCATACATGTATAGTGTATGGAATCCCCCTGCCACTTCTATATCTCCCCACTCCCTCTCAAATTGGTCTCCTTTTCTTTAATTATTAATGTTACATATGTGTATAGAAATGAATTAACATATAAACACAAGCTGCTAGATCTATTTAGTGTTGCTGGTATGTACATGTTAGTAGGTACCCAAATTTTAATCTAATTTTTGTTCTTTTGTTTTTAACCCCACACATATAAGTAAACATACATATGGTTTGTAATGACTTGCTTCCTGTTGTTCGTCTTACACAGTTCTTGCTGAGAAGTGAGTTAATTGGTTACTGTTGGAAGACAGTTTCTCATTTCTTTCTGCTTGTTGCTCTTAAACAATTAATTTATTTGTGTGTATGTGTTTTGTGTTTATGTGGTACATGTGTGGTATAATTGCAGATGCATGTGCCTATAAAAGCTGGAGGAAGATGTCAGATTTCTGCTTTATCATTCTCTGCCATATATATACGCCATCCACACTTCTAGTAACCAATTGGGGATGTTGTAATGCATCGTCTGTAAATAGCTTGAACCTCTAAAATTTGTTGAATTTTATTATGTAGGGGCCTTTTCACCTGGCATTTTCACCAAATTTTTTCGATCTTTGTTCACAGACTTATTGCTTAGCATTTGCTCCTGTCTTTTGTGTGAAGATTTAGAGAAATGGCAGTAAAGGCCTGAAGGGGAGAATATTGGATCACTTGGAACTGGAGTTTCAGACAGTTGTGAGGTGCCATGTAGGTCTGGGAATTTAACCTTAATCTCTGGAAAAGCAGCCAGTGCCCTGACTTCTTTATTATTTTGAGACAGGCTCTCTCGCTGAACCTGGAGCTAGACTGGTGGCTATCAAGCCCCCAGCAATCCTTCTGCCTCCATCCCTCCCCAAATGCTGACATTAGAGGTGTACACATGGCCATATCTGACATTTTCCTTTAGTGCTAAGATGCATACTCAGGTCCTCATGCTTGCCCAGAAAGTGTTTTTACCCACTGAACCATCTCCTCGGTCTTGCCTATCACTATTAAAAACGAAATAGCTGTTTTTGTTTGGGGGATTTGACTTTTCCTCAGAAGCTTTTTGTTATGCTCTAATTTCTATTTCTTTTACTTAGGGTTTGATGAGTTTAATAAGCTTATGGTTTAATGTCTCTCAGCCACTGTCATGTGAAGTATTGGATAGATAGATACATACATAGACAGATGATAGATGAATAGATAGATATATAATAGGTGATAGGTGATAGAAGATAGACAGATGACACAGTTCTCTACATTCTGGAAATTTGTTGCTTGGATACACTTGTCACTGTCTCACATTTTGTTTTAAGCTCTCATTAGTATCTTCCACATCTTCGTGTTGCCATCTGGGTATTTTTCAAAACTATGCCCCAGCTCTGTTCCCTTCCCTTCAGTCCTGTCTAAACACCCTGTTCAGTCTATTAACCTCTGGGTATTAATTTATTCAGTTCTTTTTTTGCTCCTGCTGAGAAACTTTCTGTTTCTCCTCTGAACTTCCAATCACTTCCTTGATGGCTTTAAAGCACGAAGCCTGTTGAATTTTCAGTGTGTGCTGTGCCCACTGTGCAGTTTATGGCGTGTGCTGGTCTGGCTTTCATGTGTGTGTGGTTCTCGTGGCTTTCTCTGATCATGCCATGCTCCGGGGAGTTTTGTTTCCATTGAACTGTTTTCTCCGACGGCTCCTACGCCCTGTCACTTTCTCTGTGGGTGTTTTGTAGGCACAGCCCGTGCGGGTGCTTTCACAGAAGATTCAAATTTGCTTCGGTGGGGTAGCTGGGGCGTCATTCGCCTGGAGCAGAATTAACCAAGCTCTTGTCTGGAGGGTTGCGAGACGTCCATGTGGCACGAATTAGGCTAAAGCTCCTGCAAGTGCTCACTGGTACTTGTCAATTCTCCGGGGACTCTCCGCTTCCCTTCAGGGCTGTATCCGGACTACAATTTCCTTTCACTAACTCAGGGATGGCATGGATCCACTCTAGTCCATATTTAAAATAAGGAGATAAGCCTTTGAATCATCCTTTTGATACAAACAGAATGTCCTGTTAGGCTCTGGTCTTAGGAAGGAGCTGAGATCTCTCTTGCTCTGTAGTATCCCATTAGGTTACAAACAGCAAAGTCCAAATTCAGCCACTCAGCGAATGAGCTCAGAGCCACATAAGATTCCGGGCAAAGAAGCCACTCCACAGCCTTTAGTGCAGCCACCAGCTGCTGTCTATGCCTGATGGTGATGCCTTTCCATAGACAGGTTTCTGTCCCATTTAAAACAGTTACCTCACTTGAACACAGTCAGAGGTCACCACACCAGGGAAAGCATGATCCTCCCCTGTCCTTCAATGTCCCACCTTACCAGTGTTTTCTGTTTTACATGTGTGATGATGGGCACCCTTCTACAAACATTCACATGTGTTTTATACAATTATTTCCTACAATAACATTTGAGAATGTGGAGAGACAGAGTTGAGAATCATTTGGGAAGTGGTTGATATTCCTGGGAGACTGGATACTAGGGTTCTTGATGGCCATCACAGATAGGATGTGATCTTGCTATGAAATACAGGCTAGTCTTGAACATCTGCCGCAGATTGCTGAATTCTAGGACTATAGGCACATACCACTATTCTGGCTCACTTTGAATGGTTCATATATCATATAATTCAGTGAATAATATTCTGTGGTTTCAGCAGCATGTCTGTAGAATTCTATAACCATCACTGCTAACTTTAAAACCATTTACCACCTCAAAAGAAACCCCATAGGTTTTAGAAATTCCCCAAAGCCCACCCTCTGTCACACCCCTGTTTCCCATAAGACCATGAACTTCAGAGACTATGATCGTACTTACTCTATTCCTATCAGCATCGTTCGGACATCTCATAAATGGAGTCACGCATATGTGATATTTTCCACTGACTTACTTTGATTACTATGACACTTTCCAGTCATCTTATTGCAGACTCTATTATCCCTTAATCACTTGTAGTTGACACATAATATTATAATGTATGAATATATCAAGCCACCTATCTGTCACTTAATCAACACTGAATACTTTTCTATTTTTGGATACTACGAATACTTTCTCTTTAAACATTTGTGTAAAATTTTACATGGGTGTATGTTTTTAGTTTTTTAAAAGTATACCGAGGAGTGAAATTGTTGGATGATACTGTATTAATTTTTTGACAAATTATACTGTATATAGTAATACATGCATTTAGTCTTATCACTGAGGAGGCAGAGGCAGAGGAGGCAGAGGCAGAGGCAGAGGCAGAGGCAGAGGCAGAGGCAGAGGCAGAGGCAGAGGCAGAGGCAGAGGCAGAGGCAGAGGCAGAGGCAGAGGCAGAG
>NC_034590.1:55097267-55109650 GCF_900095145.1 Mus pahari | reverse complement strand
GCAGAGGCAGAGGCAGAGGCAGAGGCAGAGAGGCAGAGGCAGAGGCAGAGGCAGAGGCAGAGGCAGGTAAATTGCTCTGCCAGCTTGGTCTGTATAGTGAGTCTCAGGACATCCAGAGCCACTCAAAGAAAACCTATCTTGAAGAATCACAACAAAACATTTCTTTTGAGAAATCTTCAGCCTGTTTTCCAAATCAGTTTCATTGCCTTACATTTTTACCTTTAGTGTGAGACTCAAAATTTTTTGTGTATATGTATGGTTATATATGTATGTGTTCACACATGTGGAGATTCTTGTGTGTGGGTGGATGCAGGCCCACCTGTTTGTACACTCATGTACAGGCTAGGGGTTAGCTTAGGGTGTTATTTTTCAGGTGCCATCTACCTCATGCATTAAAATATTTTAATATGCAAATGAAACAACTTACTAGTAGATATGAAGAAGCTATTAGAGTTGTTCTCATTTTTTAAAACACTGGAATGAATTTGAAGAACTTAGTCATTCCATTTCCATTCCCAATACTGTGACATCCCCATGATACTAATGTAGATGGAGGAAGGCTGAAAGCCCATACAGTCTGCCTGAGTTTTGCATGATACAAGTAGGTAACTTTTATTGGCAGTTTTTACTGACAGGCCCAGTGATAGTGATACAATGTAACCTATCATTGCAGGTGAATTTATCTTTTGATTGCTTTCTTCTTTTGCTTTTATTATAAAATTACTTTATTGAAGTGAACTCTAAAATGAAAATATCCTGCAGCTAGATTAAAGTAGCCACTGAAAGACTTGTTCAGTTCCTAACTCTATTCATCTCAGTGAACCATTAGAATGGCCATTCTGAAACTGTGGCTCTTGGATTAGGGTTTTATATGTTCACTATCGATTGCCAGTGTCATGTTAGTCGTATCTTTATACACTTATTCATCACCTGACCCCCTCCCCTCCACAGAAACTGTGATGGAATTGAAACTAGAAAAGAAAAAAAAAACATTATCTTTATATCTTCTTCCACAACACATGTGTCCATTTACCTGTATTCTGTACTTCCCATTACCTAATATCACCCTCTCTTGACTTTCCTAATTAGTATACTGTACCCACACTAACAATGATTTATATGTGCTTTTATACATTACAGGCTAGGGTCCAAGTATAAGAGAAAACACCTTGTTTTCTAAGATAGGATCTCACTGAGTAGTTGAGGCTGGCCATAGAGCTGCTGGAAGGATGGCCACCTTCCCGGAAGTAGAACTGTAACTGTGTGCCACCATGCTAGGCTGGGGACTGAATGTAGGTGCTAGTATTGCAAGGTGAGCACTTTTCCCAGTGAGGCACCTCCCCAGCCTCTGGATCATTTCTTGAGTATCTTCTCTCTGCTGGTGGGAAGAGTGAGGGTGTGACCACAGCCCTGGTGGCTTGTGTGAAGCAGTGTCTCACCTTGGCTTTGATTGGCATGACTACTATTCTGTTTCCTTTCTGTTGCTATGACAAACTCCAGGACCCAAGACAACTCAGAGCAGGAAAGGGTTTGGTCTACATTTCCATTTGCCTGATTTTCTTCTTGGAGTTTTACTGCTCTGCCTCTTTCTTATAGACATAGAACCATTTTGAATTCCTTTGTATGTATGGTGTGAGAAAACAAGTCCAGAGCCTAAACTTCTCCCAAGGCTTACAAGTCCCATTGCTCCACCGGGAAAGCTCGTTTTGCATGTGGACTGCTAGCTGACATCACTGGCAAGACTGACACTGCTGGGGCTTTCTGTTTTCTTTTGAATGGAGTTGCTGTAGTGCTGCATATGAGGAAACTCCACATCATAACCCTCTTTCTTATAGGCATAGGACCGTTTTGAATTACTTTGTGTGTATGGTGTGAGAAAGAAGTTAGTTCCTTTATGTAGAAATATGGCTTTCCATAAAAGTGTCCGCAGCGGGAAAGGGATGCTGAGAGTTCAGCCATGGGTGGTTCAGCCATGGAGAAAGCTCACTGGGGACTATGTCGGACTACCTCCACTTCCCCAGGCGATTTCTTCTGGGTGCAAGGCTGGGAACTTACAGTGTAACCTTTACTCAGTGATATCTGCTCTTTTACCCGGAAGCTCCATCTGTGGGGACACCGATCTGTTTGGGACTCTCAATGAGGAACTACACTTGGACCACACCTTAATGGGGTTGCCTCAGACAGCTTCTGCTGATGTTTGTAAGCTCCCGATTTGAAGATGTTAGTTACCTTTCTCCAGTTTATCTGCTTGCTTGTTTTGGCTTGGCCCCTCCCCTGAAGAGACATTCTATCTCGTCTTAAACTCTCTCCAGCTACAGTCACAAGGAGGCCTTTCCAGTCCATTTCTGCTGGATATTTTGAGCAAACAATTTGATGGTGCTTAATAAACAATTCTGCTTCCATAAAAAAAAAAAAAAAGAAATATGTCTTTCTAAGTATCATTTGTTACAATGATTCTTTTCACGGCATCAAACACAACGGTAGCAGGCTGACCTGAGCCAGGACCTTGTACTGTGACAGAAACAAGAATGGGCATGCTGAAGAGGCATGAGAAGATGGAGTTAGGACATGGTGACAGTGGTCGTGTTGTGGATAAGGGTGTGAACATCAAAGGGAAGTTTTGGGTGTGTTTGTTGAGACTAGTAGATATGCAACATCTTCCTTTTGACTAGGTAGTTGCCCCAGAACCAATCTGTGGGAGCCTATTGTTTTGTTTGTAAGACACAATGCCCTAGAATCTGCTGCCATCATCCTGGGCTCACCCTCTTATTCCATGGGAACTATATAGCTTTTCATTGTTAGAGTTTAGGGCTGTTGGTCCCTAAAAGCAATATGGCCAACATTAATGTTGAAAAAGAGTTTTTTGGCCAAGGCCATTTGGTCCCTCGAGGACTGGTTGGTACAGAGATGGAGGTCTAGGTCATAGTGGAGTGTGTTGCCCACCGGATGGCTGCCATGCTCTCAGTCTCTGATGAAAACAAGGGTAAGTGTGTTCCAATGACTTTGTTAGCCCCTTAACCTCAGTGACAAAAGCCTCAGCATGGAGAGGAGCCCCACCTTGGGAGCAAGAACAGAAGAATCCTGTTCTGCGCGCTGCCGAGGGAGGCCCCTGTGGAACTGCTCTCAGGGATCCTACAGAGACTCCTTTCACGAGAAGCTGCCCCACCCAGGACATGCTTGTCCAAGAGTGGTCAGGCTCCCCTGGGAGCCAAGCAAAGCAGTTTGATTCCCATGAATCATTTTCTGATATGTGATCATTTCAGAAAAGGAGGCAGCCTGGAGGCTTTAAACATAACCATCTCTCAAAATCATCACTCAAAAGTACAGAGCTGCAAGTGATGGCAAGTTTTGGTTAGCACATCTCTCAACCTAGAGAGAAGGAAACTGAGCCTGAGCAATCACACAGCAAGTTAGGAGCCATGAGGAAGTCAGCTCTGCAGGCCTCAGGACCTACCCTCCATCTCCTCAGACAATTCTGGTGAGGAGGTCACCAAGTTTGACATCTTAAAAGAAAAAAAGCCAACTTGTTTTGAGATTTATTTATTTTTATTATGTGTGTATGTGGATGTTTTGCCTGTATGTGTATCTATGCACCACATGCATGTATTGCCCATGAAAACCAGAGGAAACAGTGATGTAGGAAGGTATTGGGTCCCCTGGAACTGAAGTTACAAATGGTTGTCAGCTGCCATGTGGATGCAGGGAATTGAATCCCAGTTCTCTAGAAGAGTTTAGCCAGTGGCCTAAAATGCTGCTCCATCTCCCCAGCTTCTTCTTTCTTAAAAAAATTCTTGTGATAGAGCATACATACTCATGGGCACATACATGGGCACACACACACACACACACACACACACACACACACACACACACACACAGGTTTGAGGACAAACTTGGGTGTCATCCTCACAAATTCTATCTACGTCCTTGAATACAGGCTATGATATTAGCCTGGAGATTGCCTGTTAGGATAGACTGGGCAGCCAGTGAACCCGAGGGATCTTTGTGTGTCTACATTGCCAGTGCTGAGATTTAGTTCACTGTCACACCAGACATTTTCGTGGGTGTCAGCGATTAAACTCAGGTTATCATCGCACACAAAGAACAATTTATCAACTGATCCATCTACTCAGCCTCCAGCTTGGCCTTGAAATGAACTCAGAGCACATAAGGGCACATAAGGGCACATAAGGGCACTGTGGCATTGGTGTTCCCGACACAGAACGTCTAAAAACATGTGCATTTCCTTTTTCAGGAACCTTTAGGTTGCAAGTTTTTTTCCTCAGTGAAGCAATATTGCCACACATACCCCATGTAAGAACATACACATACCCCAGACAAAGGAAAAGAAAGGGAAAAGTAGGTATCATTTCATCATTCAAATACATTTTTGCTAATTCATGAGAGCTGAGTCTTGTATGTCATGTCTTGCCTGTTGTGTATTCTCACAGCTAGGAAGAGGGCCCAGTACATAGTAAGTTTTAGCAAACGTTTGTTGAAGGAATGTTGCTATCTTTGTGCATCTAGATTTAGTTCTTTTTACTGTATTTCTTATATTCTGTGGTTAGACTATTATAAAGTATTTTAAACCTTATAGATCATTTACCAAGCCATTCAAATTCAACAGCCCACAGACAGGCTTTTGTTTAGCGAGTTTCCCATCTATAGGTTCCCTGAAATACCCCCCCCACACACACACATGTGGTGTGTGTGTGTGTGTGTGTGTGTGTGTGTGTGTGTGCATGCGTGCATGCACAGTTATGGAAGTGCCTGAGTAAACCAATGTTTTTATAGCTAGTAAAGTTACAAAATAGGACATAACCGCCTCACATTTCACTTCTAATATCTTGGAGAAAGTAGATGAAATAGAATACAAGTTTTTCCAGAGTCTTCTCTCACACAAGGAAGAGTCGAATTTCCCTTCACCATGAAAGAGAAATGAGACCAACCGTATTGTTTAACATACTCAGTATAACAGAGACTCACTCTCTCTGTGAGTGTATGTGTACGTGTGTGCTCAATGTGCATGTGAGTGTGTGCGAAATGGGCTGTGTATGTGGTGTGTGTGTAGTATGTGTGGGGTATGTGTGTGAGTGTGTGTGCGTGAGAGTCTGCATGTGAATGTGTAGTGTGTGTATGTGGTATTCATGTATATGTGTGTGTGTGGTGTGTGCGTATATGTGTGTATGTGTATGAGAGTGTGAGCGTGTGGTGTGTGTATGTTGTGTGTGTGATCTCTGTGGTGTGTGTGTGTGTGTGTGTGTGTACTCTTGTGTATGTGCAGAGATTAGAAGTCAACACTGGTTATCTTCCTCATCCATCCTACACCTTATTTTTTGGAGACAGGATCTCCAGCTGCACCCAGAGCTCACTGATTCCGCAAGACCTGGCCAGTGAGCTCCAGGGGTCCACCTGTCACTGCTTCCCCAGTATTGACACAAGCATACTAGGCTGCACCTGGCTTTTTTTTTTCACATGGTACTGGGGATCCAAACTTAAGTCCTCATCCTTACTTGGCAAGCACTTTATAGATTATACCAGCCCTAGAAACTATTCATACAAAAAAAAAATCATTACTATAAAAGAAGTGATGTCATTCAACATGGTAAGGCAGAAATAAAAGAGAATTATAAACAATTTGATATGACTTTTAAGGTTCTAAATTAAGTGCTGACAACTAGAAATCAGCAATGTAATACATTTACAGTGCTCAGAAGAATGCACGGATGTTTCAATATTCTAAAGCTCTATAATATTTGTTCAACAATAATTGTGTGCGTGTCTTTGGTAGAATATCTCAGGACAGTGAAGCGCCCTCGTTATCTCTGGCACAGCTCTCTGTTCACACCTCTCTCCAAGCCTCATCAGAGCACTGCCTTCCTCAGTAGTGATCTTTCATATTTGCTTATGGTTAGCCTTTGTTTACTAAAAGTCAGTTATCCAAGGTCAGCCCTTGTCTATCCTGATCACTGCTGAATTCCTCATGTCTAATGAAGAACCTGAAATGCATTTGGTGCATTTGTTTAATATTTATGTAATTTCTATTGTTAATTACTTTTTAGTTTAATGAATGTGTATCTAGGAATAAATGGCTGCGAGTGGTCTTAAATCCAGTTCTTGGAGTGCCTGCTACTTTAGTAGAGATATAGGCAAAACAACAAGTATTTCTCTGGTCCATGCCAACAGCCCATTACGCTAAGCATACTTGTCAACTCTAACTTGCTGTATAAAAAGATGGGGAACTGTTTTCACAGGAATCGTCTACAACTTCCTCTAAAGAAAAGACTGGAAAACCAGAAGCACAAAGTAGCAGCTTTCTGTTTCCTAAAGCTTGCCACCAAAGGACACGCAGCAACTCCACCAGTAAGTATCTTCCCCAAATATCTTCTGGAACAGGGCTGTGTTAGCTCCTTTTCTGTTGCTGATAAAGCACATGACCAAGGCTATTAAAGAAGGAGGGCTTTCGTTGTCGTTGTCGTTGTCGTTGTCGTTGTCGTTGTCGTTGTCGTTGTCGTTGTTGTTGTTGTTGTTGGTGGTGGTGGTGGTGGTTGGTTGATTGGTTGGTTAGTTTTTTTGGCTTATGATTCCAGAAGGCTAGAGTCAATAATGGCTGGAAGAGACAGCAAACAGTCATGCTGGCAGGAGCAGACTGCTGAAAGCTCACATCTTGAACCACAGGCAGAGAGCAGAGAGAAAACTCGAAGTGAGAGATTTTAAACTTTCAAACCCACCTCCAGTTACAAACATCCATCACAAGGCCTCAGCTCCTACACCACCCCAAACAGTACCATGACCTGGAGACCTATGGATCTACATGGGCCTATAGGGGACATTATCATTCAAACCACTACAAGACTTTAACTGCTCTTGAATATCAGAACTAGCAGGACTGCCAGTGCTGTGAGGGAGATTAAGAGACTGGCTTTTCCCTGGCCTTTCAAGAATAAACCAAGATGGGAGCTGTTCGTTTCTCAGAGAATATTCTTCATGAGTGTGCTTCCCAGACAGCTAGAGAGGTTAACATTGGCCTTACCATGTCTCTGTGACCAGTTCTTCTGCCTGGGTGACATTCTGAGAAAGAAAGAAAGAAAGAAAGAAAGAAAGAAAGAAAGAAAGAAAGAAAGAAAGAAAGAAAGAAAGAAAGAAAGAAAGANAAAGAAAGAAAGAAAGAAAGAGGAAGGAAGGAAGGAAGGAAGGAAGGAAGGAAGGAAGGAAGGAAGGAAGGAAGGAAGGAAGGAAACAAGCAGAGCAGCTCCTCTAGCTGCTCTCTGAGCCAGCTTATCTCTCTCCCTATGACCTATGCTGCCTTATCTGTGATCTGATAGGGCCTGAGGCTGGAAGACCTCAGGACTCTTGATTGCTGTAAATAGAATCATAAGAATGAAGAAATTAAGACCACAGTGAGTCATAACACTAGCCATGCAGATACTGATCCCTGCTAACATTCTCAGTTAATTCCAAACTCTTCCCATGTGACTGCAGAAAGCTCTGATGCACAAGTCACTGGGAATTCTGTTCTAAACACCATTTTTTCTCTTAGTGGAAACACATTATTTCATTATATGAACATTACAATCTACTTAACCAACTCTCTCTTCCTAGATATTTGGATTATATAGTATATAGAGATTATATGTAATATATGATATAAATACTATATCAGTCTTTCACTAGCATAATCCGTATCGTTTACTTTATACATTAAATTTTATTTGCACCCGTGTTGGTTCTAAAGGGTAACCCTGTTAGTCTGCCTATCTGCAAATGGGAAATACTTGAAAAAAAATTACATTTGTATAGAAAATGTGTAGATTCTTCTCCTCGTTGTCTTCTAAAGAATCCAGCATAAGAAGTGCATGTCTATGCATCTATTTTGTGATGATAATGCAGTAAGTTTATACAAAATAAATAAGTGGAAAGCACCACTTATTCTGGTATCTGCAGGGGTTCCTTGAAGCAATTATTGTCCGTGAACATTGTGTGTCAGCCACATCTGTTGAAAGCTGAGAGTGGGGTGTATAGCTAGAGTCCCATCATGTGAAGAGTGGGGTTTATATATCGAGTCCCATCATGTGGGTGTAGAGGTAGGATAATCAGGAATGTGAGGCCATGCTGGGTTACAGCAGTTCCTGTCTCAGAAGCAAATCAAAACAAAGCGAACTAAAACCAAACCAACCAACTAAACAACAACGAAACCAAAGCAAAAAACACAAACCAAAACACCAAAGCAGCACAAAGAGAGCAGATTCCAGGGCGAGTGTGCTTGGGCTGGCATCTAGCTTCTTTGGAAGTGATTATCTCCGTGACTTTAGGGAAGTTTCTTGACTGTCTGAGCCTCATTATTCTATGTCAATGCCAGCCATCCCTAAATGAATTAGGCCCATTTGGAGGCTTGTGTAACTTGGTTTCTTGTTACAGTCTAGGAGTTGACTTTCGGTTTAAGTAGTAGGTCTTTACAGCTTAAGAACTTTGGCCACACTTTAGCCTGACACTCCTTCAGCAGCAAACATGATCACCTACTTCTTCACACTGAATTATTTTTATTTTTTAATATTTATCACAGCCTTCTCTCTCTTCCCTGTTTCTGCTTCTCTGCTTTGCTTTGCATCTGGGACCAGTTACACACTCTGTCGGAGCTCTGTCTAAAATGAAACAAAGAGACCCTGTTCAAAATTATTAAGAATTTCAAAGTGGCAGCAGCCCAGCCTTAAACCAAGCTGGGAGTCTTCTAGCTGCAGGCTCTGGTGACTGCACAGGCAACATGTTCATAATCTCAGCCATGCTGGTGTCCTGGGAGCTGATCTCTCAGACAGTGCCACCCACCTCCCAGCTGAGTTCAGTTACTGAGAGCATTGGTGGGTGACAGGCTGTAGGACAGACCCTTGTACTGCTTTCCTGGTACCCTGACTGTCCATCACCCAAGTGGTCTGTCTTCCCTAGATGTGGCTCAGTCAGCCCAACTGATACAATTTCCTCCCTGTGCCCTTCAGGCCTCGGCAGGTAATGGCCTCCAGGACCCCAGCACATCTGGCTGTTTGTGTAAATGTGCCTTTGGTTTCTTATGCAAGCTATGACTTGCACGCTGGCTTATAAAGCAGCTGGAAGACAGTCCTCTTTAGACAAATGGAAAGATTTCTTCATTTATTTAGTACATATTTTGGTGACTCTTGCTGGTTTTCTACTTGGGTTATCATTGTCTTATTAATTTATCAAACTCTTGGCTAAATTAATATTGAACATTGGATTTCTTAACCACGCTTTAGAGAATCACTGTGCCCTGCTCTGGCCCCTGTTTATACAGGCCTGGATCCTTGGAAGGGCAGAGCACTGGGAAGTGCAGTGGCTGCCTGAGTCAGGAGGGGCCTAGCTCAGTGGCTCGCCCATGGCTCTGTCATCAATGTGCTGTCTCTCGTTTCAAATTCATTTGTACTTATTTCTCTTCTTCTCCTTCATTCAGTGTAGGTCGTGGTCATGGGGAAGCCCAGGACCCAGAGGTCTGGATTATAGTCTAGACTCACTTACTGCAATGAAGCCACTGAGCCTCTGTCTGCTCACTCATAATAAGTAGGGCGGGGCTCCTGAAAGCCTCTGATAATTGGTTGCATCATCAGGAGAGTCGCCCAGGCCCCTTCAGTGGGCCAGGATGGGTATGGGATCTCCACTCCTATTCAACACTTACATAAATGCAGTGTGTATGCAGATTCAGACTAGATGACCTCAGGCTACCGGCTAAGCATCCTGTCTTCCCCATGCTTCTCCCTCCTGGCCCATCTGGGAGCAATTGGTCCCTACAAGTTACAAAGGATCAGTGTTTCTGAAAAGAGTTCTGGAAGCAACCATCTTGGCAGGGAGAAGTTTTTCTAGCTATTTTCAGAGCACTGAAGAACCAAATCTCCCTCTTTCCATTGTGCCTCTACCTCTGTTCTCAATGGTCTTTAGGCATCTTATGTCCTCAGGAAGCCTCATTCTGACCCTACCTGACTAGTCACTTCCTTTCTTTAGTTTATAAACAAGTCTTTCCCAGTCCCCGCCCCTCCAGGAAGGAATTCTCCAATCTTGATGCTTATTAGATTTCCTGTGAGCCACCAATCATTGTGTCCTTGGTATAGGAGGTTGGGGTCTCCACTTACTCAACCTGAAGGAGGCTAGGGAAACATTGTCCATCCCTGGGGCTCCAGAACCCCTCTGCTAAGGCACTGGCCACACATGACTCCTGAACACATGGCAGCTCACTGTGGAGAACACAGAAAATTTAGAGGACATGCCTGACTGACTAAGTATGAGAGAAAAAAAAATAGAACATGAATATCTCATTAATGTTTTTATATATTGTTTGTATGTTGATGGCACATAGCTTAGACATAGTGAACAGAATAAAATATATTAATAAAATCAAACCAATTTATTCTATTTCCTTTTTGTTCTTTTTATTAAAAAAAAAATTAACCTATTTTATTTGTTTTGACTCTTTGAGACAGGATCATACTGTATAGGCCAGGCCAGCATGAACTCTCTCTTTTTCTTTTTTTTAATCTAAATTTTTATTTTCTTTGAGACAAGATCTCAGATAGCCTTCATGCTTTTAAAACCTAGTATATGGTGGAGGATGGTCTTGAACTCCCCATCCCCCTGTGTAAGAGCTGGGATTATAGGTATGCACTACTCTGCCTGGTCTTCCTCTTACTCCCCCCCCCTTCTGATTTATTTATGTATATGAGTACACTGTAGCTGTCTCCAGAAACACCAGAAGAGGGCGTCAGATCTCATTACAGATGGCTGTGAGCCACCATGTGGTTGCTGGGAATTGAACTCAGGACCTCTGGAAGAGCAGTCAGTGAGTGCTCTTAACCACTGAGACATCTCTCCAGTCCCCTTCCTTTTACTTTTCCAACATGACTACTAGATGAATTTAAATGGCCCGTGGCAGCACACTTTTACTCCATGTTGGGCAGCTCTAGATTGACATCAACCATAAAGACAGACTTAACTGACTGTGATGGTTGAGAGGTGGGAAGTGACTGGTGGTGGGACACAGGTGAATGGCAGGAAGCCCCGTATCCCACACAGACCAGGAAACTGATACTTAGCATTTCCATAGATCCCCAAAGATTCGAGCTGTCTGCCTGTGTGTGATGTGTGTACCTACCACAGTGTGTAAGAGGCAGTGGTGTGTCTGTACGGAGGATTCACTGGTCCTAGCCTCTCCCTGCCTGGTCTCTCTCAGTGGGCCACTTGTCCTCTTCCTGCTTGGCCTCCAGCTCAGTTCCTATCTGTTCCTGCTGTCTCCTCTCCCTTTGGTTGGGATTGGAAACTCTCCAGCAGCCTGGACTAGAGCTATAATGTAGCAATTGAGACCATGTCACCTCTTGCTGAGTTGGATAGGGGTGAAAAGGGAGGGAGCCCATTCTGGTGAAGAATCCTGTTGCTCCTGCAGTACCAAACTCACGGATGAAGGGAGTTAAAATGATGCTGTATCTTCTACAGCCTCAGCCTCATGACAGCACCAGCTATCCTGGGTGCTGAATGGTTTCTGCCCATGAAGAACCCTGTCTAAGGGAGGGCTGGTGATTGGCAAGGCTGATTTTTTCTTTGTCAGGCTTGGTGTTTGAGTGCACACAAATGAGTTCTTCCTGTTTGTTTCCCCACTCCCATCTCTGTTTAGGTGTTAACCCCTACAGTGCTGGAGAAATCGATTTTCCAATGACCAAGAAATCTGCAGCTCCCACGGACAGGCAGCCCTACTCCCTCTGTAGCAACAGGAAGTCCCTCTCTCAACAACTGGACTACCCAATTTCTGTAAGATGGAGGGGAGGGGCCTGGGTATGTGGGAGGATAGAGGTCTGAGTTATTTCCACAGAGGCAGGGGGATTCTTCTTAGTAGTTTTCTGCTCACCGACTGCAGAGAACTTGCTTAGCTCAAGCCTCCGACTAGGCAAAAGTCATCTAGCAAGGCCCACCTGTCAAGAGCCTCATGTGCCAGGCATACGGAACCACTGTTGCTTGTATGCAGTTAGGAGCCAATGCGTAGAGAAACTCCTGTTCTCAAGCTCTCAACTAAAGCTTCCCTTTATTTTATTGGCATAGTAACTGATCTGGGAGGACTAGGGAACTATGGCTTTGATAAACTAAGGAGTTTGTTATCAAAATTCTAGTATGTAACAAAATTGGGACTTGGAGTTGCATTACTTTTAAAAATATTTACTTATTTAGCATGTGTGAATGTCTATTTGTGTATGTGTTGGTGGGGGGAGCTTCGGGGGAGTGAATACCACACACGTGGAGGTCAGAGGACAAATTACGAGACCTGGCTTTTTTCTTCCATCATGTGGGTCCTAGACACACACACACACACACACACACACACACACACACACACACACACA
>NC_034590.1:55083867-55092797 GCF_900095145.1 Mus pahari | reverse complement strand
AAGCTCCTTTCTCTGTGGTAACTCCAGCTGTGTGTACAGGAGTGGAAGAGAGGACAGGAAGAGAGGAGGAAAGAGGAATGGGAGAAGAGAGGAGAGAAGAGGGTGGGAGAGGAGAGGAGGGGTAGGGAGTGTAGGGGAGGGGAAGAGAGAGGAGAGGAAGGGGGAAGATAAACTTTTTTTTTTTTTTTCCCGGGGAGGAATGATCTTGAAGCCCAACTATATTCCATGCTCCTTGCCGGCAGTTATGTGTGTCTTCCCTTGCAACGTCAGATCTTAGTGAGCAGGGACCCTGCAGCCCTCTTACACACTCAAGGCTGACATATTGGTTTAGTGGCCAGATAGGAAGCAGCAGGTAGGAAATGAAGGACGTACAGTCCCTTCCCGGGGACCAAGCGCTGGCCTAAGCACCGGAATGTTTAATTATTCCTGGAAGCTGCACACACAGGTAAATCTTTTTTTTTTTTTTAATGATCTTCTGCAGTAGGAAACGGAGGCTCAGAGGGACAAAGTCACTTCTCCAAGGCAATCTGCTGATAATCGGCAGAGCCAGGAGAACCATCTGGGAAATGGATGTGACTTCCAAAGTTTCAGCATACCACCAAACCATGCTGCTCCTCACTGGGGCTCTGGGACACAAAGCTGCCCTTTGTTGACATTCTCTGCTTCTATCATGCAGCTGGTTAACCTCCAGCTGTGGAATTCATCTCCCCTCTTTGAGTCTTTTTGAGTTCTAGACTTCTTGTCTACTGCACAGTCATGCCTAGCGCAAGCAGGGCTTTTGGAAAATGTGCTTTGAACTGAACACCATTTTATAGTGATATCTCAGACTCAGTGGCTAATTCTGGGAGCAGTGCGGTGTGTGACATTACCTTCGGCTTACTGCGTTCTCAAAGGCTCACCAGCCAGGTCACTTGGAGCAAAGCTTCCTGCATTCGCCACCATATCTGAATGCCACTCCACAAATCACCTTCTAGCTCTTATACTGCTGGCCTTTGGGAGACAAAGGCTGGGGCTCTTCTCCTTGGCTGATTTCACAGGTGGCTCATCTCTGCTCCCTCGGGTTCTTCATTACAGGGCACTGCAAGACCAACTCGGTCACTGAGCACAGCTCAGCTTGGGCAGCTGTCTGGGGGTCTGCAGGCATCAGTCATCTCCAACATAGTGCTGATGAAGGGCCAAGCAAAGGTGAGCAGAGACCATCACCAACGGGAAGCCCCAGAGCAGCGCTGTCTCTCTCCTCTGGGAAAGTTGCTCCAAGGAAGAGTGAGACCAGGGTCATCATCCACTCGAGGGGGCAGACAAGTTCATTCACACGTACTTGTTGAAATTAAGGCAATGCTGATTCTTCCAGTTCCACTAAGTGATCATTCTCTCTCTGAGGACAGTGCTCCCCAACTTTTCCAGCACTCACCAGGCTGGTTCCCGATTCCTCTTGACATGATATTCCCACAACGCCATCTTGCCTGATACACAAGTTAAAATCCCTTACATTGATTTATGGGGCTGGATTTCACATCCACATTCAGATGTTGGTAGAAGAAAGTTGGACTCGAACACAAATTTTATGAACTCTTGTGTTTGCATATGGGTCATTCAATGGCCACAGATGTTCTGGCTCTGTCGGAGGATCCTGAAGAGTCAGAACAGACTCTGGTCTGTCTAGAGGATGACACATCATACTAATGTCTGTCCCATGCCCAAGAAGCATCAACAGAAGAAACCAAGGTATGGATAGTGAGAAAATGCCCCAGTATCTCTTGTGCTCACCCTAAAGCATGCTACCTCATGCCTGGGGCTTTGTATCGGGTACCTTCCTGGCCACTCAGCAGCTTACGGGAGGAAGGGTTTATTTTAGCCTCACGGTTTGAGTGCGCAATCCACCACGGTAGGAAGAGCATCAACTGCAGAAGCTGGCTTCGCCCCCGGTGTCAGGAGCATGAGGCTCCTTGCTCATATCTCAGTGGTTCCAGAAATGGAGGCTGAATAGGAAGTGGGGTCAGGTTACAGACCCTATCACCCACCTTCCACTGGCCTGCTTCCCCCAGGGAAGCCTTGCTTCCTAAGTGTGCCACAACCTCGACACTTCACATCCAAACTGTACCAGACTTGCACATGCTTAAAATAACTACGGCAGGCACAGGCAGTGGCTGCCACATTTTAAAGCATGTTTAAATAAGTTAGCTGCTCAGATGAACAGCGGGCTTATTTAACGTACCTAACAACACTTCAGCTGATGTGGGGTAAGGGCTTAATGCCTACTATATTCTAGGGAGGGACCCCACCACATACCTGGAGTCATCTTTCCCTGTCACCTGTTCCTTCTCAGTCCTGGGAGCTCAGCAGGTAGTACAAGGAAAGCCCCCCCCCCCAGGTGACAAGGGAGAAGTGTGTGCAGTGTGGTTCTCTCTGGACAGTCCCACTTTCTGTTAATAACCCAGTCATTTGGTCCTAGTGACCACAAAGGCACACAACGCAAAGTGAGTGTGCTTTGGGATAAGCACAAGAGATATCTGGGGTGATCTCTCACCGCTGACACTTTTGTTTCCATGTGGGCTCTGAGAACTGAGCACCAGAGATGACCAGTCTGTGAAGAGTGGCAACCATTGCTTTAAGAGTTTGTCTAGGGACTAAGCACCCAATCCCACCTAGATGCTTCTGAGGTGAACCGAAGGACCCTCACTTATTCTGCCCCATGTGTGCTTCAAGCAGCTGTCTGAGGCCAGTCATGAAAAAAAAAAAAAAAAAGAAAGAAAGAAAATGAAATTAGCTGACTTCTGGTAGCTCACAGTTTAGAAGGGAGTTCCCTAAGGCTGAACTCAGCTTATTGGGGAATTGCAAAGATCCTTTATCTTCAACATAATGAATGGAGCTGTAGATATTTCCTTTGCTGATACCTAAACCAACCCAAATTGTCTTTTTAACCCACTGGAAAGTCTTCAGGGGAAGCCAGACCCTCTATCTCCTCATTATTACCTCCGGAGGGGCAGCTCTGCATCCGACTGCCTTGGTTCCTTTGAAGCTGTAGCCCCAGCTTCTCCCAGTGCCACCGTCACAATCCTAGGATGTGTCTGTCAGTCCTGAGAATGACCTTGAAATAAAGACAGCAAGGACGACACCCATAGTAAGAGCAGGTGACTGGTGTCCTTAGGCAGGGGACAGGTTGGGCACAGGATGGAGGGTAGCATGGGGCCCCTGTTACTTTCTGTGGCACACACTGTGTTACTACTGGTGCTGTTGATGTCTCCGTGATTCTCTTGGGTATTGCAGTTTATTTTCAAATACAACCTGTGAATTAGGTACCATTATTTTTATAACCTGAAACTGAGGTTCAGAGGGAGGAAGTGACTGGATGAAAATAATCAAGTGGAGAGAATGGGGTACTAACTAGTTCCAACTCAGCTTCCATCTGCATGGGAAACGCCAGCTTCGTGGGGAGCCTCTGGCAAAGCTGCTGATAGGCCATAGCCCAAGCTGCCCATCAACTACTCTCCCTACCTTGCCTGACTAAGCTCTGAAACTCCTGGGACTAAAGAGACTTTGTCTCCTCCCCATTCCTTTCTGCAAGGGTAAGGGGCAGGCCCTTAGGAAATACCAGCTCAAGAAGCAGCGGGAATACCCTACATCTAGCCCTCTCTTCTTTCCCCAGGGCCTGGGCTTCAGCATTGTTGGAGGAAAGGACAGCATTTACGGCCCTATTGGGATTTATGTGAAGAGCATCTTTGCAGGGGGAGCAGCTGCAGCTGATGGACGGCTTCAGGAAGGTAGGTTTCCATCTTTCCATGTGGTTGAGAGGTCACAAGCACCATTCAGAGCCGCCAGGGCTTCAAAGAAACTGAGAGCTTAAAGTACTTCTCCGGGATTCTGGGGCGGGGCTCCAGGCAGTGGGGAGACTTCCCCCTTCAAAGGCTCCATCTTAGTGATCATTCCCCTACAACAACACCTCCCCTCCCAGGTGCTGTTGTCAGCCTGGGGCAGAAGCATTTATTCTGTTCCTTTCTTCCCAGTGTCCCTGTTCAGTTTCTGGGACTCACTGATACCCCATCCCCTTTACCTTCTCTGCCTCCTCACCTGAGACCATGGGACAGCAGAACCCCGCACTTCCGTCACAGTCCCACCAAACTCTAGGCTCCAGGGATAAAGAATATAAGGACACAGATCACAATTTTCACACCAGTGGGAATAAAGGGAAGTTTATTCTGAGCCAAATATGAGTGGACATGGCCCAGGGACATGCATCTAGGTTGACATAAAGTGGGTCACATGACCTCTTTTCTGGGCATAGAACAAGAGGAAGTCGTAAGTCAGGGCATTGTCACAGAGAGTAGTGGGAACATCAGGCAGGTGGGTTTCAGGAACTCGGGTGAAATTCTGATCTAGGTTTTTAGAGAGCATGTGATAACATTCTTAGCTATAGGTTGATGGAAGGTGTTGATCTTAATACATTCAAAAAGATCTTACCTGATAGTCTGAAAGATGATACTCAGGTACAAAGGTGATGAGTGACTCACAGCTATTAAGGCAGCTAAACCTAAGTTAATTTTGGCTCTTGATCTGCAACTCTCCATAGTGAGACAGTTCTGAACAGCCAGTTATTCAGCAGAATTCTCAACAAAGAGGTATCTTTTTCAGGGAACTTTATCCACAGAAAAGCCAGACAGGACCCCTCTTTTGAATGTTTAATGGTCTCCGCAATGGGCAGCCCTCCTTTCTGCCTTCTTTCTGCCTCCCCTGATTTCTCTCAGCTTCTTTCATATCTCATAGGACAGATGTTCCCTCTAAGTAAGAGACCTGGGGAACACAGCTGCCAGACACTCGACTCTACCCCACCTCAAGTCTGGCAATCAACTTGGTCCAAAGAGATCTCTGGGTTTCAGCCAGGGAGCAAAATTCAAGGGTAGGAGTGGAAGGGAAGGGAAGGGAAAGAAGGGAAGGGAAAGAAATTGAATTGAATTTGAGAGAGCAGTTACTTTCTTGTCAGGGCAGTGTCTGTAAGTCAGGCTGGCAGTCTAACCACCTGTAACATCTGAGCTATCTGGGGGTGGGGGGTTGGGGGGACACCACAGTCCTAGATGCCAGGCATATATCACAACAAAGGAAGGCTTCCAGCATTCTAAACGAATAAAAGCATCCTGTGAGCGGCTGGAGAGATAGATGGCTTTGTGGTTCAGAGCACTGACTGCTCTCCCAGAGAACCAGGGTTTGATTTCCAGCACCCACCAAGTTGCCCACAACTACCCATAACTCTAGTTCTAGAGGATCCGATGCCCTCTTCTGGCCTCTGAGAGTACCAGGCACACACATGGTGCACTGATATACATGCAGGCAAAACGCTCATACACAAAAACTGATGATTATCAATCAATTAAGAAAATATCCAGTCCATTGAAAAACATTCTTTCTTGATTTTTGTGACATATGCAAGTTAGGATGAGATGCCAATTTCAGCCACGTTCTTTCATATAAAGCCATGGCTGCCTTGATGTTTCAGCCCTGTCACCATTAGAGACTGGGCTGTTGTAACTCCCAAAGATTAAAATATTTGCAGTCTTGCTCTTTACAGAAAATGCTGCATTTATCATTGGGGAGGCACTGGGTGTAGAGGCGTTGGATGAGTCAGGAGGCAGTGTATAGAATGCAGTTGTCTGGCGAGAGATTGGAAACAGAAGAGAAGTGCAGAGGCTGTTCTTATAGCCGCCTGGAAGAGTAACCCTCCCATTGACTAGAGCCAATGAGAATAGATGGAGCCTGGAAAGAGGCAGCACAGGGATGGTGGGAAGTGTGAATGTTTCTAGTCTTAGTCAACAGGAGAAAAGAAAAGCTCAAGGAAAAGAGAAATAGAAAAAGATTAAGTGGGAACTTCAGGAGGGCGATGAGCCTAGATGAGCACTAGATGGCGCTGTCCGGAAGGCCACTGAAAAGAGGTTGGCCTCTGTGGGAGCTCTTTGTGGGAAAGGTGAACTGAAAGGATTACACAAGGAAGGTGTAGAGGAGGGAGAAGGGGGGGGGATGGGGTGAGGATGAGGATGAGGTTTAGTGGAACAGCTAAGCCCCAATCAGGAAGAAAACAGTAGCCAGGGAGAAGGGAAGATGTGTGGGTTAGAATCCAGGGTGTTAGCCTTTGTTGTTTTGTTACTTTTGGATGGAAACCTTCATTATTTGGGGGGTGGGTGGAGTGGGGGTGGGGGAAATTTGTCTCCATTAGTTATTAGCAATAATAAAAACAGAGAATTTCAAACAGTCAATTCCTGACTCTAGCCTCAAACAATTGGCCAAATTGTTTTCCAAAGTGACATGCTCAAGTCTACTCTGTGAAAGAATATGCTAGCCATGACAAGCTTGCTATACGGATCAAAGCCATTGACCATTAGTTTTTGTTCTCCTTCCCAAAACCAATTGTGTAAAGTGGATTTGGCACAAACTAGGTTCACCAGTGCTCACCAGCTATAAACCTACATAGCTCATGAGCTCATGCAAATGAGGACAGAGCAGACAAGCCCAAAACAGGGTTATTGGCCCTTTGGAGTTGATATTTTGATAATTTAAAGCCAACCTCCATGGAATGAAGAATGGTCATCCTGAAGTTTTGACTTTGTCTATCCTCTGCTCAGCTCACATTTAATTATGTTTTGATTCTGTTTGTTTCATAGCCTTGTCTAGCTGTGGACTCGATATGTAGCCCAGGCTGGCCTCCAACTTCTTGTGATTTTGTGGCTTATGATTACTAAGTATTCAAATTACAGTCATATGCCCTCAAGGCTGGAGCATTTTAAAATACGTTTACTATGTGTATTCTCCGTCATAGAGTCTTCCAGTGACAAGGGTTGAGTGCTGTCATTGTTCTCTTTGGTTCCAGAAGCCCACCATTCTGAGCTGCTCTGCAGCCTCCACACTGACATATAAAACAGTTTCTGAGCCAAAAGAAACAGTTATGGCAAGCTGTTAGGAAACAGTTACATCTTAGTGTAGCAAAGTCAGTCCTTGATGATTGATGGCCCAGGCACTGCTCAAGCATGGTGAATCCAAAGGCCAAGAGCAAGGTTTAGAAAGTACAGGACACAAGGCCCGGAGCATATTCCAAAATACCGAATAAAGCTTGTTAGCTACTGTCTTTCTGTCTCTCAATAGGTGATGAAATTCTAGAACTCAATGGTGAATCAATGGCTGGCCTAACACACCAGGATGCTTTGCAGAAGTTTAAGGTAACTTCTCAGTCTTTGTCCATACACTGGAGTGTAAATATTACATACTAGGCCAGATGTAATTGGCATCTCAGAGGCTTACTGCTTTCTAGTTATCTCAGAACTCTAGCTGGCAGGTTCAACTCAGCTGTCCTGGCTCAAACTCCTCTCCAAGCTGACTGATTCAGTCTGGCTTCTCTCTGCTTTTCACTGAATTTATCTGCTTGGCCTCAAACTCACTCTGGCAATTTATTCTAATTTTCAGGCTCCTTCTTAGTCTCTGGCTTCAGCTGCCTCTGCTGATCTGCACCCAACTTAAACGAAACAAAATGAAACGAAACCAAACAAAACAAAACTCTACTTCACTGAACTCACCGACTCCACGCTAACTCTCCAAACTCAACTCCACTCAACTGAACTGACTCTCTCCCTGTTCTGCTCTTAAATAACTTCTCTTTCCAGTGCTGTTCTTGTGAGAGTTGGACACATTCTATAGTTGACTCATTCTGTTAAATCTTTCTCTAATTTACCACGTTGTCTGCCCCTCAATTAGATATCACTTTCAAATATGACTGTTTTCTTCTACAAACTAATTTTATCTTAAAGGTGTATATTAAAGATGTGTTTGTATTTCAGCCAGAGGGATTAAAGGTGTGTGGCATGTCTGTATCCTAGCTGCATCACACACACCTAGGTCTTTAGATGTGATCCCTTGCCAGAGCAGCCATGTTGCTGGATTAAAATTGCTGTCCATTGGAGACTTCTGGCAATGAAACCAAACCCAGCATCACCTTCTTCCCCTAAGTTCACAAAATGAAAATCTGATCTTTTGCAGAGGTGCCTAGTCAATGCTGGCCCTGGGCACAGCATTAAAGAAATTCTTCTACAAAGGGGAGTATAATCAGGACTGGTGTCAAAGGACATCCAAAATTCTTAAGATTTATAAAGCTGTTTCAAAGCACTCTATGAATTTATACTAGTAGATTTATGGATATGTTTTTAGTTTTTAAGACATCACTAAAAGCTACTTTTCATCTCCATTCAATTTGTTCAATGCATGAGTACATCATATGTCATATAACATGTATACCTTGGTGTATGTACATGTTTGTATCATGTGTAACTTGTCACATGTTTGTACATAACCATGCGCATACACCTACATTTCCTTGGGGGAACATCTATCATTGTTACTGGGCATGTTTTCTTCACCTGTCTGGAACTGCTCCAGATACCATCACTCTTTTTCAGCAAGCCAAGAAGGGGCTGCTGACTCTGACAGTGAGGACCCGCCTGACAACACCCCCTTCACTGTGCAGCCACCTGTCACCTCCTTTGTGCCGCTCCCTGAGCTCCAGCACA
Source organism: Mus pahari (assembly GCF_900095145.1). Taxonomy (NCBI): domain Eukaryota; kingdom Metazoa; phylum Chordata; class Mammalia; order Rodentia; family Muridae; genus Mus; species Mus pahari. The sequence continues at coordinate 55,084,257 of NC_034590.1, read as the reverse complement.
TGTGGTGCCCAGGACAGCAGCCTCTTCTCCTTGGAAAGCCCAGCGTCTCCTGCTAGCACTGCCAAACCCAATTACAGAATCATGGTGGAGGTGTCTCTGAAGAAAGGTAGGAGTGCGGTGCCAGTTTTTTTTTTTTTTTAATTGAATATTTTCTTTATTTTCGTTTCAAATGTTGTCCCTTTTCCTGCCCCCCTCCAAGACTGTGCCAGTTTCTGGCAGTCTCTGTCAGAGCTACCCAGGCCTCCATCATATGGAAACATCACAGAATGAAGTTGACTAGCAGATATTATGCCTTATGCAGTTGGGTTTGATATCAGGTCTCTTCCTTCCTTCCTTCCTTCCTTCCTTCCTTCCTTCCTTCCTTCCTTCCTTCCTCCCTTCCTTCTTCTC
>NC_034590.1:55063580-55083283 GCF_900095145.1 Mus pahari | reverse complement strand
CCTTCCTTCCTTCCTTCCTTCCTTCCTTCCTTCCATCTGTCCGTCTTTCTTTCCTTCCTTCCTTCCTTCCTTCCTTCCTTCCTTCCTTCCTTCCTTCTTTCCCTCCTTCCTTCCCTCCTCTTCCTTTCCTTCCACCCCTTTTATTTAGTGTGTACCTGTGTATATGCATGTGCACACCCCCCCCACAGAGAACAACTAGTTGGAGTTAATTCTCTCCTTCCACCTTGTGGCTTCTAATGATTGAACTTAGTTCATCAAGCTTAGGGACAGTTATCTTTGGCAGCTGAGCAATATCTCACCGGCTCCTCATCCTGCTCCTGGAAGCTTATTTGTGCCATCCAAACCCAGACAATATCTTTTGATGAGATGGTTAGCAAACATATAACAGAGAACTAACTACACACACACACACACACACACACACACACACACACACACACCATACCATACCATACCATAATGGACCAGGCCCTAGACTCTGAAGTTAATATTCTGCTGAGACCTCTGACCCTCTGTGGGCCTATTTTCTTTCTTCTGCAAGACGACCAATTTTTTTTTTTTTTAAATCTAGACGACATTCAGATGTCCCCTCTGCCCAGATGCCTAGCTAATTCTAGAAGCCTTTAGAGGCCTGCTCTGCCATAGTGAAGCTGAGCTGAGACTGGAAGGACAAGGGACAGTGTTAGGTGCAGAGCTCGTCTCCACGTACAGTGATAAGCAGCCATTCTGGTGACAGAGGGAAGACCAGAATGGCTGGTGCAAGTGGAAGAAGGTGGGGTTGAAAGATGGAGAGGGATGAAAGGGTCTCAAAGCAGAGGCTGGGAAGCCAGAGGAAGGGAAGAGTGAGGAGCATTATGCGTGGGAATGGGGGCTGGGACCAGGCAATGGGTCCCTTTCCTAATGCATGTCTCAGTGCCTCTGCTGGTCCACAAGCTTGCTAAGCCATCACGCATCTCTGGCACAAATAGTGGCCATAGATCTATCTGTCTTTGTACACTGCCAACAGGGCTCCTGTGGTGAAGTTCAGGGAGCAGGCATGGCATGGTATGTGGGTGAGGCGTGTGTCAGGGTGCTGCTTCTCCTCATGGCCTGCACTAGAACCAGTGCTGAGATGCTTTAAGCAGCCACATCATAGCCTCTGCCCCCGCAGATTGTTTCAGCATTGCTTGGTGTGAGCTTCAAGGAGCCACAGGCCCATTAGGCCAAAGAGCTCTTGCACCGGTAGGAGACCTGGGTGCCAGGATCGACTTTGATCTCTGTTCACAGTGCATGTCACAGTCCATATTTTTTACCTTGATAACAATAACCCACAGCAGCCACCCTTCTTGGTGCTGTTGGGAAAATGAACATCAAAAGGTGAAAACATCTTTTCTAAGCTATGTATGCCTAAGGAAAACCTGAAGGAGGCTCTTTCTCCTTCCTATTCCAAGGACCTTCCATTTGGTCCTTCTTAGCTGCCACATTTTTGTTTCCAAGGCCTTTCCAATCTAGCCAACCATCTGTCTCCCCTGCCATGCTGGAGGTCCCCATAGCCCTAACATGACCTGCATCCTGTTTTCCTGGGACCCATGTGCTCTATGCAACCATCTTCTCACATCTTCCCAGTCACCTTCGTAGACAGCATGGGTGCCTGTAGGGAAAGACTTCATAGGTCTGTTCCTTTCCAGACTTCCTTGTTTGAAAGCAGCCTGTCACCCACCAGTCCCTCAATTCAAGACCGCCTTGGAGAAATAGGTCTGGTCCTTTCCAGACTTCCTTGTTTGAAAGCAGCCTGTCACCCACCAGTCCCTCAATTCAAGACTGCCTTGGAGAAATTTTCTCATCCTATGCTTATATTCCACCCCTTTGGAATATATTCCATGCACCCCTGTTTCTACTCTGCTGCCCTCTTTACCCCCCTGGACCTTTCCAATGATCCTTGTGCATCCATTCTTAACCATCCATAGTTATCTGTCCTTGTAGAGCCAGGCATATTACTAAAGATGGAAGTTGAGTTATACCACTTCCTCATTCCTGACTGTCCCACGGCATCTCTTCTCAGTCAAACAGTTTGTTTTTGTATACCTGTGCATACAAAGCCTTTTGAGTCCAGTCCTTGATTCCTCCCCTATGCCACTTCATCTCTCTCTCTGCATCCTGCATTCCTATTTGCCTGGGGTCCATGCTCTCCGCATGTCTATCCATGTTCTGCCCACATTGGCCTTTCAGGACCTATAGCAACACGGTGTACTCCTCCCAGCCTCCAGCCTATGACTGGGCTATTTCTGCTAGTCAGTTCGATGCCTTTCTCCTCATCCTGGCTTTTTATTGTCATCCATGGTTTACACTAAGTGTAGTCCCTATGGCACGAAGGGCCATGCTGCCACCTTCTAACACGGTCCCGTTCATTTCCTGCATCGATCACTGTCTCCTCCCCTCTTCCTACTTCCTCTAGCTCCTGCCCAGTGTCTTCCCTCTCCTATTTCCTAGTGTTTCTCCACTTGACCTTACTACACCCTCTTCTCACTGTCTGCTTTGACTATCATTTGGTCCCCAAATGGTCCCTGTGCATAGTGACACTCAACACACAGGGGTGGAATGAATGTTGTGACCAGGACACTTGACTAGTCCAGGGTGTCAGGGGTCAGAGGCACCTCATAGGCTAGTACTCCACCCCAGGAAGACTCACATCTTCCACTCTTCCTCCATTTTACATTCCAGAGGCAGGTGTTGGCCTGGGGATTGGCCTGTGCAGCATCCCCTACTTCCAGTGCATCTCAGGCATCTTCGTTCACACACTGTCACCAGGATCCGTGGCACATCTCGATGGACGGCTGAGGTGAGTCCTCATTTCTCTTTCTGAATAGGCCCTTGTCTTACAACACGGAGGACATCCTTTAGGAGTATCTTGGATGGACCTCAGCAGAAATGGTGAAATATTCAGACTTGATTCAAGTACAGATCAACAGCTGCCATGCCAGTCACCTGGTGTGGTAAATACTATTTGGGTGTTTTTAATCCCACCTTAAGATTGTTTTGTTCCCAAATAAAAGACAAAAAAGCTTTATATTTATAATAAGCCTTAAAAGCACTAGAGCTGGGCTCTAAGCTACTTGGTCTATTTCCCTGTCAATAACCCCGAGATATCATTTGGCCTGTTCTACCTGGGTTGCTCTTACAACTGGCTGTCCATATTCTCACAATGCACCTACCACATGATATGCTCTTCCTTCTTCTTCTCCTCTTCATCTTGTGGTCTCTGTCTCAGACCCAAAGCCTGGGAACCCAAACACCGTCTACCTTTCTTCTGCCCAGCCACAGGCCATAGGCATCTTTATTGACCAATCAGGGGGCAGGTGATATAGCATCACTTGGTATACATAGGGATCTCCTGATCCCTGAGGATCTACTCAGGGGGGGACAACCAGATCTTAGGGGGCAGTATTTAGCATTGTAATACATAGCAATAGATCAACAGCAGGATATGCAGCCTTTGCAGCCCTACACCAGAGCTGCTATGTCCTGTGTTACTGATTCCTAAGAAGTCTGTGTGCATGTAACAGTTAAAGAAACAACGGCTTCTGAGAATGTCAGGCTGCAAGGGCAAGTAGAAAGGAAGCATATTTTAACTCAGATTCAACACACAGAATCCACGGTGTCACAGACGGGCATCTCTGAGGTTTACTCGTGAGATCTACATGCAGACAGAGTTATTTTAAGCCAACCAGCCGTGAACATGCATGTCCTTGCTGAGAGAAGCAAAATGATTTTTAGATACCGCAGTCACACCTCTCTACAAAGAACTCCTGCAATCAGTAAGTGATCTGATTGGGTAGAAATCATTTATCTTAGTTTAACCTGATCCAATACATTTGCAGCCATTCTAACATCTGCCGGTGGTATAAATGCATCTGTTGCTAGGACACACTTTTGCTAAGCAGGAAGATTTTCAGGTTTTTTTTTTCCCCTTCCCCAGTGTGAGAGTCAGGATAGAGATATTGAGCTAGGAATAGATCTGTGCTGCCATCTACAGGAGAAGCACTGCCACTGTGCTTGAGACATCATTGCAGAGTTAGGGGCCCAGTTGCAGGGCTGGGTGACCTAGCTCTAGAGTCAGGGCATCTGGCAGGGTTGGTGGACCCAACTTCAGAGTTGGGATGTTTATTTTATCTCTTCTGCCCCCATCAGAGGTCCCCCATGGGGTAGGGACTGTTCGTGTTGCATGGCCGGAGTCTTCAATTATTCAAAATTTAAAAATTTTTTTTTTTTAAAAATTCACATCCAGAGAATGTGAATCATCTTGGCAAGATAAGGGGGTCAGCTCTGCAGAAACACAGAAGGAAGCAGGGGGTGCAGAGCCAGGAGGCTCAAGTTTTCTCTCTGGCCCAGCTGATCACTTGAAAACAACTACCTGTTACCTGCATTCACACTAACGTTTCACTCGAACACAGCCATCACTGTTCTTGTTTGCTATCCAAGGCTGCAGCTGTCACCTACAATGACAGAGTTGAACATGTGTGACACAGACAGTGTGTCTTGGAAAACAAACATTTACTCTTGGTTATTTACAGAAAAGCGTCCCTCCCCAGGATAGGTTGCAATAGCCAAGTCCTTTCACCACTGATGCCCCAGTTTCTCCATCTGCGAGGGTGGAAGGCATTGGGCCATGTCTTAGTTAGGGTAACTATTGCTATGATGAAACACTATGACGAGAAGTACCTTGAAGAGAGGGTTTATTTTACTTATGCTTCCATATCACTGTTCATCATTGAAGGGATTCAGACCAGGAACTCAAGCAAGGCAGGAAACTGGAGGCAGGAGCTGATGCAGAGGCCGTGGAAGAGTGCTGCATAGTGGCCTACTCAGCCCGATTTCCTACAGAACCCAGGACCACCAGCCCAGGAGTGACACCACCCACAATGAGCTGTGTCTTCCCCCATCAATAACTAATTAAGAAAATGCTCTTTAGGTTTGCCTATAACTTGATATTCTGGAGGCCTTTTCTCAGATGAGATTCCCTCCTTTCGGATGATTTTAGTTTGTACAAAGTTGCCCTAAGATGAGCCTGGATAGTTTATATCAACAACACGATACAACCCTGTCCTTTCTATCTTTGTTTTATGTTTCAGTGGTTGTGTTAACCAGCCCTCTGTCACTGTAGCAAATAAGAAGAGAGCTTTATTCTGGCTCACACTTCTGGAAAACCCGTATGTGTCTGACCAGTCCGACTGCATGTGGGTCTGTGATGAGGAAACACATTAGGGCAGGGAGAGGAGGAAGAACAAAGTGTTCACCTCTGTCTAGAATGCTGACGGAGAGGAGAGAGCAGAGTCACAGTGGTCCCTGCAAAGACACAGCCCCAGCAACCAGAGCTCCCCAGCTTTACCAGCTCTCAATAGCTCCCAGTGGAAGATTAAGCCTTTGATGCAAAGGCCTTTGGAGGGTACCATTGTAAACCACAGCAGTTGCTAGTACCAGCGACACCCATCTTGGAACTAAAACAAGTTTCATTGGCCGATGTTCTTGCTTCTCTTTGCAAGGACCTCTGCTGCAGCCCTCCTCAGTGATTTCTTTCCCTTTAGCACGTGCTGCCCAGTCCTTCCTGCAAGACACTCTACTTCTGGGGACACTAAGGGCCAGGATGTGATGAATTATGTTATGGCTGGTCAGCTAGAGTGTGTAAACCATGACCTCAATGTTGAGCAGGTCAATGGAAGAAGGAAGGGAGAGTGACAGGTGAACTGCTGTTTGTGTTGACTGCTCTGCACGTGAATCACTGGCCTGATTGATCCACAGTGACAGGAGTGGATTGCTACCTTGACCCACAAGGGGTGGGTTCCTGAGAGGTAACCCTCTTTCTGTCATAGTTGTGAGTGTTTTTTAGGCTCCTGTGGGTACTTTTGCAGGTGTGGTGATGAGATTGTGGAAATCAATGATTCTCCAGTGCACTGCATGACCCTCAATGAAGTCTACACAATCCTGAGCCACTGTGACCCTGGCCCTGTTCCCATCATCGTAAGCCGACATCCGGACCCACAGGTAATGTGCCAGCGGGCTTTTCTCTGCCCAGGCTCACTCGTTCAGTATGAACGTCAGAGCAAGAACTGAATGGAAAAAGAGATGTTGCTTGCTGGGGTTTGGTCTGTGGTCATCCAAACCCTTTCTGTAGCAGAGATCCACTGACAAACTCCTAGTCATCAGAAACAATTGATATCCACATAGGAAAATCTTATAGCTGAGTTACACATTTTGGGACAGAGAGACAGAAGCCCAGAGTCCCATGTAGCAAGTGCAAGAGATCTACTTGTGTGTGCATCTGGTGGGCACTCATAGTAAAAATATCTGGAGCTCAGCAATGAGGATTTAGGGTTGAGCACATTTATAGTGGGGAGTCCAGAATAAGCACATGGCCCCAATAAAGAGACCACAGAGAAGGGGAGGGATCAGTAAAGCAGAGATCACTAGAGGTTAGGTTTCTCTTGAAAATCATCCCAGTAAATGGGAGCACAAAGTCGAAAGAGTCAGAAGGGATGAGCCGTAGCTTGTAAGTGGATGGCAGGTTTTGTGGAGCAGGCAAAAGTGAGAGCTGATGTTGGCTGGATTTGAACTCTAAGTGTGTTCACACTGCTGCTGAGTGTGATCTTTTCCGAATCCAGTGAGGAGCTACAGGCCGTTAGCTCGAGATGCAACAGGTTCAAATTTAATTGTTCCAACCTTTGAACAGGGTAGACTATGTGCAGTATAGAAGAAAGGAATAGATGGTGAGGCCCTGCGCTACACAGAAGGCATGGGAAAAGTCTAGAGAAGAAGGAACGAGAAGCCATACTTGTGAAGAATCAGCAGTGGCTCCTTGCTACTTAGCTTTGGACTAAGAGACAGAATACAACTAAGGGATTGGAAAAGGACAGAATGACCTGGGAGTTGGGGGGTAATAAGAAGGGATTTAGATGCCTCTGGGATATCAGGGTGGAGACACTCCATAGGCATCTACCCTGAGGGTTGATGCTTCTGTGAGTTCCAGGCTAGACCTAAGCTTGAGACTTGATGTCACGCTGACAGGTAGGTGAGACCTCCTTGGGCTCCCTGGTAAGAGCCACTCCTACTGGCTATTCACTGTTTCCTCTGTGTGAATCAAGTAAATGAGAGCACAAAGTTCAAAGTCAGAGACTGGAGCGACGAGCCGTAGCTTGTAAGTGGATGACAGGTTTTGTGGAGCAGGCAAGAGTGAGAGCTGATGTTGGCTGGACTTGTATTATAAGTGTGGTCACACTGCTGCTGAGTCTGGGTTGCCAAGCTCTGAGGCGGTTGTGTGGTTCCCCACTCCAAGTCACAGATGACGAAACCAAGGCTTGAAAGGAAGGAAGATACTCAATAGTTGTCTTGAGAGCAGCTTCTCAGTCAGCGAAGCAGGCAGTCAGGTTCGAAGGCCAGATCAATGGTTCAAAGGCCACCAACATAGTTGTGTAACCACCACCATCACCACCACCACCACGTTTTTTTTTTTTGTCTTGAGAATCTGAACTCTACCCATTAAAGGATTCCTTCCACAGGGCCATAGTAATCATTTGTTTGTTTTTTCTATTTTGCCTCCATACCTCCTGTAAGCACAGCCATGACTCATTGTTCTGTTGTTACAGCCTTAAGACATTTAGCTTTTTACTCTCATGGTTTGTCCATGCCACAACCTGTGCCACTCGCCTTCCTTTCTAAGGCTGGCATATGCTGCAGGTTCTTTAAGCACTTAGCTTTCAATGGAGAGTTACTTGTTTCTACATGGGACTATTGTGATAGTGGAAGAAAGAACATGAGGTATGCACATGGCTTTGAGATACCTTTTCAGTTCTTGGTTTGAGACCCAAGTCTCACACACTGGAGTTCACACTGCCCTGACACCAAATAGCTCAAACTGACCTCAAACTTGAAACAATCTCATGTTCTTAGTGTCTCATGCTTCCAAGTGGTAGGATTTAGAGGCACGAGCCACGTGGTATTTGTTTGTTCATTTTTGTTTGTGTGTGTGTGTGTGTGTGCCCAGATGTGGTTCCTCTGCTAACTCTATTTTAATTACTTAAGGACTGTCTGTGTTGTCTTCCATAGACCCTGAACCACTTCACATCCTTATCAACAATACCGAGTTCTCTTTTCTCCCTGCCCTTGCCAAGACTTGTTATTTTATTTTTATGTGATTGGGGTGTGTGTGTGTGTGTGTGTGTGTGTGTGTGTGTGTGTGTGTGTGTGAATGCAGTGCCAGGAAAGGCTAGAAGAGGGCACTGAATGCCCTGGACCTGTTCAGTGTCAGCTTGGGAACTAAACCCTGGTCCTCTGAAAGAGCAGCAGTCTTTCTGAGCCACGGAGGGCTTTCTCCAGCCCCAAGATTCATTCTTTTCTATTTCTGTTTGTCAGTCTGTTTGAGTAGCTACCCTGATGGGTGTGAATTGATATTTCTCTGTGAGTGAGATTTTCGTTCAGGGTAAGTGCTATTGAACATCTTTTCACATTTCTTGACCATCTGTGTATCTTCTCTGGAGAAATGTTCACCCAAGTCTTTTACTTATCTTTTTTAAAATAAATTTTGGTTTTTGTTATTGTCCTTTATTGTCTGGATTTTGTCTTTTCACTAGATACATGATTTATAAGTATTTGTTTTTCTCATTTGAGAGTTGTTTTTTCAGTTTGTTGACTATGTCCTTGAATGGATACTTTAAAATTTCGGTGTTAGCTACTTCTTTATCATTTCTTTTACTGTTTAAAATGATGTATGTGTATATGTGTCTGTGCATGGGTATACACATGGGAGTGCAGATGCCCCAGAGGTCAGGAGTACTGGAGTCACTGCAGGCAGTCGTGAGCCACCCTGCATGGCTGCTGGGCACTGAACTCTTGTCTTTTACAAGAGCAGTGTGTGCTCTTAACTTCTGACCCATCTCTTCTCTCTAGGAGGTTTATTTATTGTTTTTATCTTTTGTTTATCATATTACCAATAATTTATTTTGTAAAATACTCTCTTTCTACACTGTGAAGATTTTATTTTTATAGTTTACAGAACAAGAAATTGAGATTTAGAGGGTTAAGCTGTGTGTCTTAGTGCCTGCATCTAGTCTGTGAAGAAACTGGCATCGGGGTATAACTCTGCTTGACTCCTAGACTCACATTTGACTGTTATTTTACTTTACTTGTACGGGTGTTTGCCTGCTTCTGTCAGTGCACTGTGTTCATGCAGTATACAAGGAAGTCAAAAGGGGGTGTCATATTCCTCAATACTAGTTACAAATAATTGTTAGCCACCGTGGAAGTTTTGCAGTGGTGAGAAGGTTGGAGGGAAAACCAAGGTGATCACTGGCAACACCTTTATTGATAGACACTGATCTACACCAGGAAGACCCTGGGGGCCGGTGTTGCTCAGGGCACTTCCGGAAGCTGATTTGTCAGTTCTTGCAGAGTGGAAAGTGGAGCCGTGCATGGACAACGGCAGGTTCAGACTTTGGAATCGGCTGTGCCTGCCTTTGCTTCTTGCTTGAGCTGGTCGTGGATGTTTTCCAGGTTTCTGAACAGCAACTCAAGGAAGCTGTGGCTCAGGCCACGGAAGGCATCAAGTTTGGGAAGGACAGGCACCAGTGGAGTTTGGAAGGTAAGGGAAATGGTGAAGGTTGACTTGAGAAACTTTGTCTCCTTAGAAAACTTGGGGTTTGGCCATTAACCCACCCTCTACCTCAGCACTATGAGCAGCCTTGGTAAGCGTGCTTGATAGTAGACGATGGTTGAAAGACAGGAGCCCGCCAGGGAAATTTGGCTCACTTTTTTTTTTTTTCTGTGTGGGCAAATTTAAAAGTGGCAGATGCTCCACAGTCAATTCCATCCCTTTCATTGTCTGCCAGATGTAGCTGTAGGCCTTGCCTAGATATGCCCCTGTAGGCTTCAAATTTGCAGTCCCTACTCAGTAATAATAGGCACTGGTAATTACTAATTAATCTTAATGTAATGTATTATTTCACCACATCCTCATACCTAATTTTTATGTGCATATTATCAAAATAAGCAAGGCCTGGAAGTTTCCTTGCCAGTCATGTCACCAGTACATGGAGATACTGGTCAGGGACCTGGCTTGCTTCCTGTGCTTAGCCTTTGGGCATTAGCCAGGTCACCTTGGGACATCCATATGCTGACAACCTGACATTGGCAAGGAAGCTGAAGTATGTGGGAAAATATTCAGAGGAGATGGCAGGACCCCGTTTTATTTCTGCTCTGTCCTACTCAGGGCTCCACACATCCCATATGCACAGAAGCACAGGGGGTGACAGGAAACCCTTCCCATCCCCGACACTGTCACTTGCTGTTCTTAATAGTGGCAGAGGAGAAGGTGAGCCGATGCAGGGGAATGTTAGCTTTTATGCCTTCCTTCGGTGATTTAGGTCTCTCAAATAAAGATGTGTTATTCTGTGAGCAAGATAGAGCAAAAGCTTTTCCTTTAAAGTGTGTTTGGACTGGAGTCTCACTCGCTTTGATGTTTTCTCTCATAAGGGTCTCCTAGTTCCACTGAATGAATCCACAAGTCACCAGGTCTCTGTGGCTCCCATTGCCTTGAGTTGCAGCTTCAGGAAAGGGGTGCCTGTGACCATTTGTCACTAGAAAAAAGCCAGCATCTTAGAGACGTGTCGATGGCACTGTTCAGGAAACCATGGGTGTGGAGTAAGAAAGGAGGGGAGGCAGGCGGGCTGTGTCCCCTTCTTTTGTTGGAAGAAGATGGTACCCCTTCAAGTGTAAGGTTCAAAGCACGTCTAAATGTTTTCTGAACTTCACGGAGAGCTTAGCAATGGTAGAACTGCAGCTCCTTTCACACAAGCAGAAGTGGAGAGTTAGGCTCATCCCAGGTAGCATGTAGCACATAAGATGTAACTTAGATTTCCTTGGGATCTGCTCCTCTAGAAGGGAGTTTAATAGAGGAATAGAGTTTGGTGGAACTGAGAGCAGACAGCGCTGGGGCTTTGCAGCTAGCATGATCCACGAAAGCCAGAATGAGTTGGCAGGAATGGGTAGATCTGTATAAACTGCCCTCACCTCCATCAGACCCTGAAACTGGAATCCCTCCCACTTTGGCATGGTAGCTTACCAGTCTTCCCACAGCTGGGGCACTGAGCTCTTTTGCATGAATAGAAATGCTGTGTGGTATGGTGTGTCTCTGTGGCTGTCACATGCAGGCTCAGAAAGGTTGAATGATGTTCTCAACTCAAAGTTAGAAAACTCACCGGAGTCTGAACCCAAGGCTACCCAGGCTACGAGTCTTCTACTGAGCCGTTGTATGCACAGGGTACGGCCTGCGGTCCTCCTGGCCGCAGCTACGTGTTTCTTGTCTTTTGAGGCTCAGCTAGGATGTCTCCTTGTGCTTACCATGCAGGTGTCAAAAGGCTGGAGAGCAGCTGGCATGGGCGGCCCACCTTGGAGAAAGAACGTGAGAAGCACTCAGCGCCCCCACATCGAAGGGCCCAGAAGATCATGGTCCGATCCAGCAGTGACAGCAGCTACATGTCTGGGTCACCAGGGGGAAGTCCCTGCAGTGCAGGTGCGGAGCCACAGCCTTCTGAGAGGGAAGGCAGCACACAGAGTCCCAGCCTGTCCCCAGGGGAGGAGCAAGAGCCGTGTCCAGGGGTCCCATCCAGGCCTCATCAGGAGAGCCCACCCCTTCCTGAGAGCTTGGAAAGAGACAGCCACCCACCACTGAGACTGAAGAAATCTTTTGAGATTTTGGTGAGAAAGCCGACATCCTCCAAACCCAAGCCTCCACCCAGAAAATACTTTAAAAATGACAGCGAGCCTCAGAAGAAACTGGAGGAGAAAGAGAAGGTCACAGATCCTTCTGGGCACACCTTGCCCACCTGCAGCCAGGTAGGAGGGTGTGCTCAGTGGGACGTGTGTCCCCTGCAACGTGCATAGCTGCCCTTGAGCATTAGAAATGTCTGCAGGTTTCCTGTACTCTGGCATAGAGAAGCGCTGTCTTTACGCTCACTGTGCAGAAACATATGAAGCTTCGCAGAACCAAAACGGAAGTTCCGGGCCTGCCAGCTGTTGGCTGTAACACTCGCGGGTCACGTGGCTCACGCTCTGGTGGATCAGCAGTAGGATTACTCTGTGGTGGGGAGGCTGAGCCCAGGAATCTGAGATGCTCTGCTAACCACAAGTAACTAAAAGAGAGAGAGAGAATGATTGCCGGTGGGAGTACAAGATATTCATGAGAAATTAACTTTGCCTCCTGTAGGTGGGGAGACTCGGAAACCCATCCTCTCTAAGTCTAGGTGTCCTTAGCTGCTACTTTGGGCTTTTGGAGTGGTGCCCTCTACAGGCTGTTGTGAGAAGTAGATCTTCACTTCAGTATATAGCAGGCTCCAGCACCATGCCTTGTCTTGGAAGTGGTTGTTACCACATCACCCTGTCAAGACCTTCTTCCTCTAGCCTTACACCCCAAGGATGGTAGGTAAACAGGAAGGCAGCTGCTGAAACTTGAACCCTTTCAACAAAAGACACTGTTTTAGTTAGGGTTTCTATTGCTGTGAAGAGACACCATGACCATGGCAACTCTTTTTTTTTTTGTTTTGTTTTTCAATTTTTTATTGGGTATTTACTGCATTTACATTTCAAATGCTATCCCGAATTCTCCTATACCCTCCCCCCCCTGCTCCTCTACCCACCCACCCACTCCCACTTCTTGGCCCTGGTGTTCCCCTGTACTGGGGCATATAAAGTTTGCAAGACCAAGGGGCCTCTCTTCCCAATGATGGCTGACTAGGCCATCTTCTGCTACATATGCAGCTAGAGACATGAGCTCAGGGGGTACTGGTTAGTTCATATTGTTGTTCTACCTATAGGGTTGCAAACCCCTTCAGCTCCTTGGGTACTTTCTCTAGCTCCTCTATTGGGGGCACTGTGTTCCATCCAATAGAGGACTGTGAGCATCCACTTCTGTGTTTGCCAGGCACTGGCATAGCCTCACAAGAGACAGCTATATTAGGGTCCTTTCAGCAAAATCTTGCTGGTGTATGCAATAGTGTCTGCGTTTGGTGGCTGATTATGGGATGGACCCCTGAGTAGGGCAGTTTCTGGATGGTCTATCCTTACGTGTCAGCTCCAAACTTTGTCTCTGTAACTCCTTCCATAGGTGTTTAGTTCCCAATTCTATGAAGGGGCGAAGTGTCCACATTTTGGTCTTTGTTCTTCTTGAGTTTCATGAGTTTAACAAATTGTATCTTGGGTATTCTAAGTTTCTGGGCTAATATCCACTTATCAGTGAGTGCATATCATGTGAGTTCTTTTGTGATTGGGTTACCTCACTCAGGATGATACCCTCCAGATCCATCCATTTGCCAAGGAATTTCATAAATTCATTGTTTTTAATAGCTGAGTAGTACTCCATTGTGTAAATGTACCACATTTTCTGTATCCTTTCCTCTGTTGAGGGACATCTGGGTTCTTTCCAGCTTTTGGCTATTATAAATAAGGCTGCTATGAACGTAGGACCACGTCAACTCTTATAAAGGACATTTAGTTGGACCTGGATTATAGTTTCAGAGGTTTAGTCTCTTACTGTCATTGTGGAAAACACGGCACCAGGTAGGCAGACATGGTTCTGGAGAAGGAGCTTTGCTTTACATCTTGATCTACAGGCAGAAGAAGGAGACTGCCACACTGGGCGTGGCTTGAGCACATAAGACCTCAAAGCCCACCTCCATAGTGACGCACTTCCTCCAACAAAGCCATGACTACTCTAACAAAGTCACACTTCCTAATAGTGCCAGTGCCTATGGGCCAAGCACTTAAACACAACGACTCTATGAGGGCTGTCCCGACTCAAACCACCATAGGCATTGTGCTAGATATGTTCATGCACATTGTTTTAGTTCATTCTTCCCGGGGTCTGAGGGTGAGAATCCCAGTTACACAGAAGAATCGTTTACTTAAGTTTGCATTGCTGAGGGGGGCAGCGAAGGATCCTATGGGCGAAGTAAGGTCTCTGGAAATCCCCTAGAAGAAAGTAGGGGATTTGTCAAACTGCCCACTGAAAAGCTTCAGTGAGGTGGATGGGGAAGGAAATGCCTGAGTTCCCTGGTGAAGGCACAGTGAAGGAGGATCTGTGTCACCAAACAGGAAGAACAGACTCTCAGGCAGCTGAAGGGGTGGGGCTGACGAGCAACCAGGGAGGGCAGGGTATCCTATGAATGTGCTTCCCTGACTCCCCCTTCAGCAAACCCTTCATTTGGCTCTGAGACGGAATCTAGAAGGCAAACCAGAGGGAGGATGGAGAAAGGGTAGGCGGTTTGCTTTCCTCCTGCAGACCCAGGAAAGGAGAGCAGGTGCCTTGACGAATCTCTTTGGCTTACTGATTGGGTGGGGCCACATGTAGGGCAAGGAGCATTGCCAAGTAAGATAGCCAGGGGAGGAAGCAGGTGTTCTGTAGGGAAGGCCAGGCAAGGAGCCAAGGTGTTTAAGAGAGCACACAGACAAATATAAACAAATGTACGTGCGAGCATGTGCACACACTTTCTGTCTCTGTCTCTGTGTGTCTGTGTCTGTGTCTGTGTCTGTCTGTCTGTCTGTCTGTCTGTCTCTCTCTCTCTCTCTCTCTCTCTCTCTCTGCTTTCTCTGTTCGGCATTCNTCTCTCTCTCTCTCTCTCTCTCTCTCTCTCTCTGCTTTCTCTGTTCGGCATTCCACATCTTGAGCAATCTTTCTTGCCTTTGGCTTCCTTCCCTGTCCACACCAGCAATATGATCCACACTAACACAAAGGCCATTCTGTGGCTGCTTTTGTGTCCTCTCTGCATCGTCCCACGTGGCCAGTAGACCCTTCTGTAGCTTTATTCACACAACCAACAGAGCATTGTTGTGCTGGCAGAGAGATCACAAAGACAGGCTTCCAGTCTGACAGAAAACAAGAAGCAGTTGACCTTCTACACCATTCTTAACACATCCTTGGCCGCTCCTGGACCTTTCTCAATAGATCTTATTGCCTGTGATTCCATGTTCAACCCTTCTTCTCTCTCCCTTTTCTCCCTCTCCCCTTCTTTTTTCCCTACCTTCCTCTCTTGTTTCTGTCTGTAGTCTTTTCTCTCTAGGGTCCTAGGACCCTTCTCAAGCAGATATGTACGACAGGTTTCCCATTTAATGTAACTGAAGGTAACCCAATTTCCTGTACCCAAATGACCTTCAGGATACTTCCCATGACCTGGAGAAATGACTCAGGGGCACCGGCTGCTCTTCTACAGGATTCAAGCTCCATTCCAGCACTTACACAGAGGCTAGTCATCGTCTGTAACTCCGGTTTCTGTGAATCTGATGCCCAAATCCGGCCTCTGTGGGAGCTCTGTGGGCACCCACACTGCCTCAAAACACCACTCACATCTAAGAAAATGATTGTGTATTCTCTGATGAGTCCCCATCTCTCATCCTCTTGCCTTACCTCCTCCTTCTCCCCCCACTCACTGAGTGCTTAGCCAGGGAACATTTGCCTGAATAAATTTTGTGTAGAGATCAAATTAATTTGGGGATTAATTTTAAGGTGTTGATAAAACATGGGTTCTGAGGAGACAACTAGTCAGTAAAGGAGCTCCAGAGAACCATAAGGTCCTGAGCTCAGTCCAAGAACCCACATCAAAAACATCATGAAACCAGCATGGAGAGGCAGAGGCAGGAAGATCCCTAGGGTTTGTGGTCAGTCAGCTTTGCCTATTTGGGGCGCTCTGAACCAGGGTGTGACCATCTCAAAACACAGGTAGGTAGTTTCTGAGGAATAACACTTGAAGTCCCTGTGGCCTCTACACCCATATACTCACAGGAACAAGCACACGTACATACAAGTACATACACGGGGAAGAAAAAAGAGAGAACAAAGGAAGAAAAGAGAAGAACAGGATGTCCACAAAATGGAATACTTCTCTGCTCTAAAGGAAAGTTAAATTAAAAAAAAAAACAGAAAAAAGTTTTTTCAGGAAAAAAGATGACTTAGAATGTATACTATTAACCTAAGCCATAAAGTCTCAGAAATAAAGCACATGTTTATATGAGAGTATGTTGGATTTAGCCAATACTATATGTATACATGTAAACAAATGTACATGTGCTTAAAATATCACACAAAGACAGAAAAAGGAAAACTGAGTGTAAGGGGACAAGGAAGGATGCAGGGGATGAGAACAAGTTGGAAAGGGGATGGAAAGTTAAGTTTTTAGTGATCATGTGATTGTGGATTTTTCTGCTTTGAGTGGAAAAAATAGTACATAGATTATATCTGACCCTGGAAATGTAAAATTTAATGTGAAGCTTCATGGCTTCCATTTCAAAGCCCAATTCTAATTGTATATAAGTTGTATAGCCTTTGGGTCTGGTTAATTCTAGAGTATGATTTTTTTTTTTATTTCTTTGTAAGTTTGTTTTTAAACAAAGTTTGTCTAAAAGAAAGAAAAGTGAGACAGACACACAGATATTGCCTTAATTACGTTTGTTGTAAAGAGACACCACAATCAAGGAAACTTAGAGAAAACAAAGAGCTTGTTAGGCTTACAATTACAAAGGGTTAGAGTCCACGACCACAATGGTGAGGTAGGCAGGCATGGTGCTGGAGCAGTAGCTGAGAGCTTACATGTTGAGACAACAGTGCAGTCGAGGAGGGCTGGTTGGAATGGTGTGGACTTTTGAAACCTCAAAGCCTACCCCAGTGATACACTTCCTCCAACAAGGTCACACCTTCTAATCCTTCCTAAACAGTTGCACCAACTAGGGAACAAGAATTCAAATATATGAGCCTTGGAGGCCATTCTCAATCAAGCCACCACAGACATACACTAATGTGTTTTCCAAGACGGTTTGATGGCATTGGATATACTTCTCTGTAAAATCATCCAATAATCTGTGGCTGTGGATGGCAGTTACCTCACAGAGGTGACTCCTGAGTGGACAGGACTTGAGAGCCACTCTAGCGCAGTAAAATATTCTCTTCCACACACAACATACATCAGAAGCATCATTTATACAGGGCCCTGGCTTTACCTTTTCTTCTAGAGGACACTATGCTCGCTGTCATGCATGGTTGCCTAGGGAAGTCTCAGCTTTGCTCTGGCAAGCCTTCTGTGCTACTGAGGTTCAATGTGTCCTCCGCTGACTCTGTGCCTCTTGCTCCTGAAGCTCACTCTGGCTTGGTGGTAACTCTACCTAAATAGTAGATGGATACTTGGTATCTGGTCCTGCTCCTCATAGAGTTGTTTTAAGGAGAATTTCGAGGCAGCAGCCCTCCTCATAGAGAAAGAAACTTCAGTAAATGTATGGTGTCACCCTGGGTGCTACAGAGGGAAGGCAGAAGTTGGGTGCTGACTTGGCACTAAGCTTGGGAATCTCAGTGTGGAGCTCAGTTGGTAGAATGTTTTTTTTTTTTCTAGTAGAATAGAAGCCTGGATTTGACTTCCAACACTGTATAAAACAGTATGGCAGCACATGGCTTGAATCCATGCCCTTGGTGTATTCTTAACTACATAGATAGCTTGAAGCTAGTTTAGGATACCTAAGACCTTGCCTCAAACGAAATCAAAATTGGGGCTGGCAGGAAGGCTCAGTGGGTAATAGTGCTTGTTGCTTGATGGTCTGAGTTCAGTCTTCATGTGGTAGAGGGAAAGGAGTGATTCCTACACACTGTCCTCTGATACTTATGTTTGTGCTGTAAATACAATAACTAAACAAATGAAGAATGGAATTTAAAGAACTTAAAATTCAGTGAGGCAAGCAATGGACGTGCTTTTCTTTTGAGTGGGCTTAGGTCTTAACTTAGGCAACACTAGAAGACAGTTCTCTTGGCCCCTGTGTGTACCTCCAGGGGTCAGATAGTTGGCCAACATGCTATTTTAAGCAAAGTTGTGTTGGCACATTTGTTATCCCCAGCTCTTGTGCTCATCACAGTTAGTTGGTAACTTTCCGTGTCTATGATGCATGGTGCACAACAGGTTATTGGAAGTCTAGGGACACCTGGAACATCTAAGAGGGACTAGCTGTACAGCAACATCCCATGATGAGGGAAAAGACCCCCCTTCCCTCATGGCTGCTGGGAATTTCCCTCTAAAGGTATCTCAGTACTCACTTTCAAGTCCTAATCAAAGATTGCCTTGCCTTCTCACAGCTGTAGACTACCGTTTTGACACAGTCTTGCTTCCTGTTTACACCACAGGAAACCAGAGAGCTGCTGCCACTGCTGCTACAGGAAGACACTGCAGGGAGAGCCCCCTGCACCGCTGCCTGCTGCCCAGGACCTGCAGCCAGCACGCAGACTTCGTCCTCCACAGGAGAGGCAAGGAGGACTGCCAGCCCAGGTGAGCCGCCGTAAGGATCTTCCAGAAAGAAAATCTTTCTGGAGAAAGTTCTATGGATCAAGTAAGAGCTAGAGTTTGGTCTGAGGTCAGTGTTTTGCATGGACATAGTGGACACAGCCTGGGACTGGAGTTGGTGGACAGTGAGGTGTCCTGGGTGCAGGGGCAAGAGGACAGTGGAAGTGTTCTTGAGAGTGATAGATATGCTTCCTGGTTGAAGCAGTGATTCTGGGGTGGTGGTGGTGGTGGTGGTAATGCAAGCAATTCCTGAGGATACATGGACAGATGCCCAAAGGTTTCAATAGTCCAGCTGCCCTGAGCAACTGCTTTATATGGGTGTCAGTAAGACAGCACACTTCAGGTGTTATGCTCAAATCTGAGAGTGCAGCATGGTGACCGGAGCAGTGGTCACCATGGCGAGGAGGTGGATAGCAATGGTAGTTCCAAGTGGCACCTCAGTAAATACAACCTGGTATCCTGGTTATTGAGCAGCTTACTAGAAAGAACAGAGGATCCTGGGTTCACCCATCATTAATTGTGATTCTGGACAACCAGCTTTGCCTTTGTCAGCTCATTCACTAGTGAGCAAATATTTAAGACCACATGGAATCCTAACATGTGATTCACTGCTGCTAGCACATGGTGAATAGTAGGTAGGTGAGGCTGTGCTTGCTGCCAGGGATGAAGGGGGAAGGGGTGCCATAGAAGGAGGAAGTTGAGTGCCGAGTCTCCCCCACCCACGCAGGAAGATGTCAGTTTAGTATTATCTTATTCTGAGAGACCTTCTGCCAGGCTGCCCCTTGGATATAGCAGCCTGAGAACATCATGGACATAAAGTGGATGCTGACACTCCTTGTGGGCCTTACCACATCCCTGTTACCTAGCCTACAGCTCAGATATATCAACTCAGAACTGAGAAAGGGCTCCTCCAGTTCTATATGTAGCCAAAGTTCAAAGTCAATGCCACATCTTTTCTCTCCCTGGAACAGTTTCATCAACTCTTTTGATTGAGAAAGACTTATTTTTCAAGCAAGCTGGTCAATGACCTGAGTATGGGCAGAGTATCACACTCACAAGACCTTGTGACTTCAAAAACAGGCAAGTCCATAGCTATGATCTGTGCCTATGAAACGAGGGGGCTCCAGTAAGCTGTACGCACCCTACCCAGTAGGCATGCCCATTTGTCTTGCTTTTGAACTGCATAGAGAGTCCAAATCAAATACGGTGACCAATTTGAGACTTGTGAAGTGAGTTTAAAAGGCAAAAGAATTGTTTTCACTTTGCTTTTTTTTTTTTTTTTTTTTTTTTTTTTTTTTTTTTTTTTTTTTTTTTTTTACGTTATCGATGTGACTTACCTTAGACAGTGGAGAGGACATTAGAATGAACAGTCAG
>NC_034590.1:55060624-55063541 GCF_900095145.1 Mus pahari | reverse complement strand
TTTTTTTTTTTTTTTTTTTTTTTTTTTTTTTTTTGGTACGTTATCTGTGTGACTTACTTTAGACAGTGGAGAGGACATTAGAATGAACAGTCAGGCGACATGGGCTCTTGCCTGACTCCGACAACTGTGGCCCCTCATCCGTCTTGACCGCTGGAGTCCTCTCTTATCAAATGGCAGAGCAGATATTTCCCAGGAACACATCTAGTTCTAGGATGTTTAGATGGCCCATGTCACTGTCCTCTGTTTCTCCAGTTTTGCCTGTTGGTACCCCAGTTAGGTGTCAGCCCTTGGAGCCAGTGTTCAGCCTGTTCACTGTTCTTGCCCCTGAGCACTTCAGCACTGTAACTTTAATTTAGGGAGAAAGAAATCCCAACAGAGTATAATGCTCAGGTTTGGCTTTGTTTCTGCCCACCAGAGACTCCAGCATCCCCAGGAAAACACCCACTGCTGAAGAGGCAGGCGCGGATGGACTATAGCTTTGATACCACCACCGAAGACCCTTGGGTTAGAATTTCCGACTGCATCAAAAACTTATTTAGCCCTATCATGAGTGAGAACCATAGCCGTACGCCGCTACAGCCCAACACCAGTCTTGGTGAAGAGGATGGGACACAGGGCCATCCAGAGGGGGGCCTGTCAAAAATGGACACTGCCAATGGTGCTCCCAGAGTTTACAAGTCAGCAGATGGCAGCACTGTGAAGAAGGGGCCCCCAGTAGCCCCAAAGCCAGCTTGGTTTCGGCAGAGCTTGAAAGGTCTGAGGAATCGTGTCCCAGACCCCAGGAGACCCCCGGAAGTAGCCTCAGCCATTCAGCCAACACCAGTTTCTAGGGACCCACCAGGGCCACAGTCTCAGGCTTCCTCCTCCTCCATCAGGCAGAGAATCAGCTCCTTTGAAAACTTTGGCTCCTCACAATTGCCAGACAGAGGAGTCCAGAGACTGAGCCTGCAGCTCAGCTCTGGGGAGACCACCAAATTTCCAGGAAAGCAAGATGGGGGATGGTTTTCTGGTCTCCTGGGTCAAGAGGCTACAGTAACAGCTAAGCACAGACAGACGGAAGTGGGGCCTATGTCTACAACCTTCCCTAACTCCTCTGAGGTCAGGGACCCAGGTATGCTTGAGTCTCCTCCCCCAGGTCAGCGACCCAGCCCAAAAGCTTTGTCTCCAGACCCTCTCTTGAGACTGTTGACTACACAAACCGAGGCTACTCAAGGACCAGGTCTCAAGATGCCAAGCCAGCGGGCACGGAGCTTCCCCCTGACCAGAACCCAGTCCTGCGAGACAAAGCTGTTGGATGAAAAGGCCAGTAAGCTTTATTCCATCAGCAGCCAGCTATCATCCGCTGTCATGAAATCCCTGCTGTGCCTTCCATCTTTAGTCTCTTGTGGCCAGATCAGCTATGTCCCCAAGGAGAGGGTGTCTCCAAAGTCACCTTGCAACAACAGCTCAGCTGCAGGTGGTTTGGGTGAAGCCATGGCCTCTGACACAGGGTTCTCTCTCAAGTGAGTGTCTGTGTCCTGCTTGATCTCCACTCTCCCCATTTTTCTATTTTATGTTCTATAGCATTTAAACATTTCTCAGACACACTGGTTAAAAAAAATCATTTCATCTCATATGCGTGTGTGTGTGTGTGTGTGTGTGTGTGTGTGTGTGTGTGTGTGTACATGTGCACTGGAGTTCTGTCTTCCATGTTAAGGAGTAGTTTACATAACAGCTGATGGCTGGGATGAGACGTGGGGGATATGTCCAGGCCCCTGGTAAGCTACCCACAAAGATACAGGAGGTTAATGAAAAGTGCACTCTCGACTTAAAGAGCTCTGGGTGAGGCCAGAGGATGCTCTCCAGTAAGAATCTGTCTTGATCTTCACATGGGCCCAGGACCTGGGCAGTGAGTAGGACATTTAGTACTCTTTCAGGTCAGCCTCTGATTCTATGAGCAGAGTCCTGGCTTGTACACCCACCTCCTTCTTTAGCTAGAGTCAGGAGGTGGGTGAGGCCAGCTTCCCTTTTGTGAGGGACAGTAGGGGGTCCAAGGTCTTCTGTTGCAGGGCTGGGTCTGTGTATACCCTCTTGAATAAGCTGTGATTTATTTATTGTTTGTGCTGCTGAAGGTGGATATGTCATAACAGAGTTCCCAAATAGCATGTAGCTAACAGAGCCCCTGGTAGGATGAAGTCGATAAAGAGTCTTGTAACAGAGAAACCCTGGTTCGAGAAAACAAAAACAAAAACAAAAACAAAAACAAAAACAAAAACAAAAACCAAACCAAACCAAACCAACCAACCAAACAAACAAACAAAACCCAGAAAAACAAAAACAAACAAAAAAAATCCAAAAAGAATCTTGCTTTTCACACCATGTTATCTCTGCTTGTGAAAGCCTTTCAGAGCTGAGAGAATATTCAGAAGGTCTCACAGAGCCCGGGGAAACTGAGGACAGGAGCCACTGTTCTTCTCAGGCCGGCCAGTCAGTTATCTCCTTGCTGAGTGCAGAAGAACTGGGAAAACTCATCGAGGAAGTGAGAGTTCTAGATGAAGCAACATTGAAGGTAGGTTTCCTGCGTGCACATCGGCAGGGACAAGGGCTGTTGTTTGTCATCTTAGCTGAGCCAGAGGGGAAGTAGCTAAAGAGTTTGTAGCTTAAGGTTTGTTATGGTGTTGGCTAGCATCAGGTCAGGTTTTGTTCTGTCAGTGGTAGAGGGAGGCCATGTCACTTGACATAGCAAGTGTTAACACCTGATTTTAGCTGGGATGGGAAGTGTGCGTGTGTGTGTGTGTGTGTGTGTGTGTGTGTGTGTGTGTGTGTGTGTGTGTGTGTGTGTGGTGGCCAGGCCCCTTGTCCTGGCATCCTTTGCCATTTTATGGCTGAGAAGGGAGATCCATGGTCACAGAGCCAGGGTGCTCTGACTCCAATCTCA
>NC_034590.1:55010120-55059869 GCF_900095145.1 Mus pahari | reverse complement strand
ACACACACACACACACACACACACACACACACACACACACACACACGGACTCCATTAGCCCACAGCCAACTAACTCCTTTGTCATATTTTTATTTCCTAGTGCCATATACAAACTAGTGGCCCAAGAGCTATGGGCCTGAAAATAAAACTTACTGGATCTTTTAAGTGCTTGGCTGTCATAAGTCCTGATATTTCTGAGTGTTTTGTTTAAAGGGAATGAACCAGTAGTGCCAGGATTGCCTTCCGGGACTACCTTCCTCTGAGGTAGCCGATCCTAGTATGCAGATGTGTTTGGCCCACCCTCTTTGTGCCTGTCACTCATGCCTGTCCATCTTGCCCATGTCTGTGACCTCCACGGCTGTTGTGGGCACTGCAGGGCCAGGGTTCAGCTTGAGACTAGAATGGGAGCCTCTGCCTTTGGATAGTGTAGGAAAGCTGTCCTGGGTCCTGACTGGGAGTTTCTGTGTGTGCCTGTGTGCCTGTTTCACATTCATACTGCATGTGTGACAGAGCGAGATGCCGACTGGGCTCTTTACGGCTGCTATGCCAGAGAAGAAGGAGGAGCCAGCACCTGTGAAATAGCACTGACCCCTGAGAGGTTGACCCAAATCCTAACACCAGCCCTTGTCTCAGAATGCCGTGGGAAAGCGGCATCTTCAGCCAGCAGGGCTCTCTAGCTGACTTTGCAGTGTGCAGCCCAGTCTGTGGGAGGTGGGTGTGAGTGGGTGAGTGGGAGCAGAAGAGAGCCGGGCTTGCTGTTTTACATACATTTGTTTACCCTCCTAAGCTTCCTGTAATGCCTGAGCGATGAAACCAAAGTCTGAGGAGGTGGTAGTACTGGCCCAGCTGGTGTTTAATAAAACAAACCAGTATGGTGTTAAAGCATGTGTTAAACTGTTCACGTTGCTGCGGTACTGTGTTTGTGAATGTATGTATTTTCATCCACAGCAATTAGACAGCATTCACGTCACCATCTTACACAAGGAAGAAGGTGCTGGCCTTGGATTCAGCTTGGCAGGAGGGGCAGATCTAGAAAACAAGGTGATCACGGTGAGTGGTCCAGGGATGGGCACATCGGAGCCAGTGTGGGTTTCTGGGCATCAGAAGACTTGCCCGGCAGGGGTCTTGTGCAGGGGAACACCAGACCACTGGGAAGGGGTCAGGACAGGAGATGTAAAGGAAAGTCATTGTGACCATCCCTCTCAAGAGGCACACTATGGGCTCCTCTCTGATCTGCATTTAACCCTCGGCATGATATGCCTTTGACAAAGAAGGTCTCTGTGCCCCAGAACCAATGTAAACCTCAGTACACCAATGTAAACAGGAAATACACGTGGCATATCAAAAATATCGTGAATATGTGCACCCATGCACACGTGTGTGCACACACATGCTCTACATCATAACATCTGAATGGCAAGTTTGCACACCTTAAAGCCCTCATCTCTATAATTTTGAAAATATGTAGAGGATATATTAAAAATGGAGATCAGAATCAGGGAGATACCTCAGTCAATAAGGCACTTGCTTTGCAAGCATGGGAAGTTCAGTTTGATGCCTAGAATTCATGTTCAAGCAAAGTTGTGCATGGGAGTGCATCTGTAACCCCAGAGCTGGGGAAGCAAAGACAGGCAGATTCCCCGGGCTCGATGGTCAGCCAGCCTAGCCTACTTGGCAAGTTCTAGGCTAGTGAGGGTCCATGTCTTAAACAAAGGGAATGGTGCCTAAGCTGTGACAGCTGAGGTTGTCCTATGGCTTCCACATGTATGTGCACATACATGCTGCTGTGAACACACATATGTGTGCATACACTTAGGTGAATTGGGGACAACTTTGGTACAATTTCACATAATTTCCTCTGGAAATTAAAACCATGGCGGTCACAAGGATTTAGATAGGTCCAGTTTATGGCCACGGGGCATTTTTAAAAACCTGTAGACTCGGAATGTAGACTTTCCCACACTATGTAAAGAGGAGCCCATGAAAGGGAAATTCTTAAAAGGAGGAGGCTACCCTCCTTTTATCTACTTGAAGAATGAGAATGTTCAAGTGGACAACAGATAACTGGGAATGTTCAAATGTTCAACTGACTTGTTGGCTGGCTGAGCTCAGTAGGATCCAGCCAAGGGGTAGAAGACATTACTGTGCTATGTGCAGGCTACATGCACCACAGTGCTCGCCTGGAGTCCACAGAGGCTATGCCTACTCTCCTGTTTTGCAGGCCCTAGAGTCTGGGAGAGCACGGGGAGGTGAGCAGACCTCTATTCTAAGCATTTTTCTCCTAGTCATATCTGGCCTAGTCGATCTGACCAGCATGGGCTACTATCATTAGCCCACAGCAACTGGTTACTGGTTGCTGACTCACATGGTTTATGCCCCCCCCCCCCCGAGCTCATGATCCAGGCCATGCGTGTGGTATGGACCTGGGAATCAAACTCAGGCCTCATGTGTGGTGGCAAAGTGTCTTTCCTCACTGAGCTGCGTTTCTGACTGTAAGATAGTCTTTTAATCCTGCACATCATGCAGAAAGGAGAAAGGGACCAGGTAGAGAATAAGGGTGTCTAGGCAGCCTAGGATAGTGCACCTCAAGCACTTCCAGGGGCACGAACATCTCTCCAGAAGGGATGAGCTCTCCTGAAATGCATTTGGGGAGTCACCATGTTATTACATTGCTCAGTCAGAGAACCAAGATGTAAATTGGCATTGTAGGATTGCTAGCATCTCTACACAATGAACATTTTTGGAGCTTTTCTTTAAAATTTGGGTGTCACCAAATTTCTTTGATCTTAGAAACCTGTTCTCGTAAATATCCCTCAATAAGTCCTAGATTCAATCTTCCCAGGAAACCATTCTCAGAAATGTGCTCTAGTATACGGAAGGCAGAAGATGGCCCCTGGGAGTGGCTGGGGTTATAGGGGAGGTCAAGGGTATTGTGTGGGAAGAGTGTGGAGTACTCACTGGCCATCACTGCTGGTGGTCTCTGCCCTGACTAGAGAAGGAAAGGGAGGGATGCTGGCCCAGTCCCGTTGCTCTGCCCTGAGATATAGTCAGTCTGTGTTGTCTTTGGCCTAACCTCCTGGGGGTTAGTTGGATATCTGTCTCAGAGGCCTCTGCCAGCACTGCCAACACAAATAGGGATCTGTGGCTCCTGACTCCTTGGTTTTGTTCAGGTTCACAGAGTGTTTCCAAATGGGCTGGCTTCCCAGGAAGGCACAATTCAGAAAGGCAATGAGGTTCTTTCCATCAATGGCAAATCTCTCAAGGGCGCTACCCACAATGATGCCCTAGCTATCCTTCGCCAAGCTCGGGACCCAAGGCAAGCGGTGATTGTCACCAGGAGGGCAACTGTGGAGGCCACTCATGACCTGAACTCCTCTACTGACTCCGCAGCCTCAGCTTCAGCAGCCAGTGACATTTCTGTAGAATCTAGTAAGTGTTCCCAGTGCAGTGGGGGCTGGTGTGGGGAGACGCACCTTTGGAGCCACGTTCTGTCTTTGGCTATTTAGATCCATGCTTGGCCACACTGTGTGGTAATGTGTGGTTCACATATCACACCTCCCTAGCATGCTTGTTGCACTGCAGAGTTGTGAGTCTGTTTCTGCATGAGTGTGTGCCTGTGTGTCTGTGGTGTGTGTGTGTGTGTGTGTGTGTTTGTGTGTATATCTGTGGTGTGTGTGTGTGTGTGTGTGTGTGTGTGTGTGTGTGTGTGTGGTTAGCAGCCAGCATCAGCCTGGACAGCTGGGCCTGAGAGAACACACCACAAACCTAGCCCATGTGCTTTCCTCTGCAGAGGAGGCCACTGTCTGCACAGTGACATTGGAGAAGACCTCTGCAGGGCTGGGCTTCAGCCTGGAGGGAGGAAAGGGCTCCCTGCATGGTGACAAGCCTCTTACCATAAACAGGATTTTCAAAGGTAGGCTCTCCTTTTTTTTTTTTTCTTCTGTACATTCTCTCCAGCTGTGACTATGCAGCAAACATCCTCAAACCCAGACCTCCTGAGAGCCTTTCTGGCCATGGTTGGTTCCCACACTCTCTTGAGTCACGTGTTGATTCCTGTGTATTCAGTTCTGCTTTTGTGACCTTGCACCCCTTTTCAGTCCTGCCCTAACTTCTCTTTTTGTTGGGTCCTCTCCCATGACTGAGCTCTGGGCTTGGTTCAGCTTGGCAGGACCAAGGTTAGGAAGAGGCAAGGAAGGCCCTCACCTGAGTTGAGAGGCATCAAGACGCACTGAGAGAGATCAATACTATTCCCGTGCAATGTACCTAAAAATGATACGGCTGTGATAGGACTGAGGTGAAGACAAGACAACTAGGAGTTCGAGGTCACCCTTGGCTACATAGTGAAGTCGATAAACAGCCTGGGTTATATGAGTGAGTCTGTTTGGAACCAACCAAATGATCCAGGATGCATTGAGTAAAGCCAGAGGCTGGCGTTTGTCTGATAGCCTGGCTAGATTTACCCTAGCCCTGGATTCATCCATTCTTGTGTTTACTTTCCATTTGATGTCTTATCCATCATAGATTGGGTTGCCCGATAATGACATGTGAGTCAGCTGGATATGGATTTTTCCTGAGAAAATTATGAATGCCCTTGTAGCCACCATGCAAATATACCGGCAACACCTCGCCAATTCTTAGCTGGAAGCCTTAGGCAAGGGGACAGGGATGTGCACACAGGCACAGCTGCAAGACCTGGGTTCTCATGTTAAGTTTGCGATGCAGAATGGCAAGTCACTTCACTACTGTGGGCCCATGCGTAGCACATGGGAACGAGCCTCCAGCCACAGGCAGGCATGGTGCCATGGGATGTGGATGCCAGAGCCTGCAGGACGGAGTTCAAACTGAGATCCTATGACGAGCCACTTTCAAGCTCCGAGTAAGGGTCTCTGTCTGTTTTCCATGCTTGTGAAAAGGGATTCTGTTATTGTGTACCCCAAGGAATGCTGCCATGCGTGCAGAACACCGGCAAAATGCCCACTGTATTGCTCAATAGCCCGGACTATATTTTCATTATTATTCTATACTGTTATTCACTATTGGTTAAGGTCAGGGTGTCGAGAATGGTGTGTGTGTATGGGGGGGAGGGTGTTGGGGAGTTTTCTTCAATATAAACAGTAAAAGAAGATTTTGTGATTTCTGTATGTATCTGTGACAGAGTGGGCACCACGCAGGGTTATGAGTGCAAGCAGGGTTAGGTCTTTCCGAGTGGATACAGAGTTCTTCCCAGGCTGTTTGAAGCCAAAAGCCATGTGAAGATTGCTTCACAAATGTCTCAGCAGCTCACACCTCTTCCCACCGGTTGCTGATGGTGTCAGCAGAAGCAGGTTGTCAATATGAATCAGGGAGTCAATAGAGAGGTTCAGGGAGGACACATAATCCCAGGGGTTCTCTAGGAATTATGGAAGTATCTAACCAGGCTCTGGCTTGGGACTGCCTGCCATTTCCTCACTTAAAAACATCATGGATTGTCTTGTCTAGCTTTCCATGCCCCAGAGAGAGCTAAGCCTGGTGGCCACTCTTGTGTTACCATCCTGTGAAATGCCTCACTTTAGAATCCCTCACAAGCTCCCAAAGATGGGTGTGATATCTGCTTGTGAACTTCCCTGGTTCCCCAGAAACTGTCTTTTATTGTTCCTGTTGCCCACAAAGCCCAAGATCACCTGTCATCTTCTTCTTTATAGGGACAGAACAGGGTGAGACGGTGCAGCCAGGGGATGAGATCTTGCAGCTCGCTGGCACTGCTGTGCAAGGTCTTACCCGGTTTGAAGCCTGGAATGTCATCAAGGCATTGCCTGATGGACCTGTCACTATAGTCATCAGAAGGACCGGCCTGCAGTGCAAGCAGACAACAGCTTCTGCAGACTCATAGGCAGGCTGCCAATGCTAGGACAAAGCAGGGGCACGAAGCTCCAGTAATCGCTGATTCTCAGGGTCTCTGCTGCCCACCTCACCTAGGCTGAGGAAAGCCCAGGTGTGCTTTGGTAGCTGCTGCTCAGGTTTGGACCTCCTGGCATACTGCCCATCAAGAGGGTTGTTCTAAGTGTCAGGACAGAGTCACACAGAGGTGGCTGATATGAACCCGCGTCAACTGTATATAGACAGCTTAGTGATAATACTCTGGTGCCGTAATAAAATGGTTGCATTGCAGTTTGCCAAGAAACAAATGGCCTGATTTGGAGATCCCCTAGGGACTACGAAAGCCACCCCATGGCAGTGCTTTTTCTTCTCGCATGTATCTCATGTCTTGGAGGGGAGCTCCTCAGAATTAGCTAGAGCAAGTCAAGGCTGGGCTGGGGTCCTGTGAAGGGCCACTGCTTGTGGCTCTCCCTAGAGGTGCTGGCTGATGACTGGGGAAGTCTCTTCACAGCTGGTGCTTCTGCACCATGCTGATTCTGCACCACGCTGCCCGGCCACACCACAGTCAGGTGCAGGTGCATCTTTTGAATGTTCTGCCTTTGAAGACTCATAACATTGCTTCTGTCATACTCCTGCTGAGAGCAGGCAAACACCTGCCTGGATTTAAGGAAAGGGGATAAGTTGTTAGAAACAGCTCTGTGAGATGCAACATGTCATGAAGAACACTTTCAAACATGTAGAAGACTTTTCAGTTTGGTTGAGATCCTAGAAGGAGTGGAACCAGAAGACAGAGGAACGCAGTGTGAGTTAAGGTGTGGGCAGGTATGTCTACAGGATGAACCAGCATGGGTACGAGCATAAAATAAAATTATTACTAATGTCCTATCTGTCATGTGTCAGGCACCCTGCTTGGTATTAAATGATAGTCATTGGTGATCACAGCCACTTCACCAATGGCGGTCCTGCACCAATGTATTGGAGGGTACTGAACCTCAGAACAATAAACAGCTTGTCTGGCTAGGGTGTGGTAGAGCAGAGGTTTAGTCATTCCTTCAGTGACATGAACAGGCCCAGGAGCTTGAAAACATGGCACATCAGGGAATAAAAACAAACAACTGCCTGGTGTGTTTGCGGCATGTGCATGGCCAGTATATTTGCTTTGGTCATTTCTGAACAGCTGATAGCCAAGCTCAGGGTGACTCACTGTGACCCTCGATTATCCACAGCAAATATAGCTTTCACCAGGTCTGGGCCAAGGTTTCAGATCCTCAGTCATTCCATGAAATACAGATGACATGGGAAGGCCTGATGAGGGTCACAGATAAAACACCAGAGCCCATTTTCTTCAGGGCCTTGTCAATGGAAGCTTGCTACTACATAAAACTTGCTGGCTTCTCCAGAATTGGAAGCCAGAAATATTTGCTGGAAGTAGACTCAGAAACCCTTCAGTGACTCTTGGCTAGTGTGGCCTCATTTATTCTGAAAAAATGCCACGTGTTACTGGAGCTGGCATGCTTGCTTCTCCAGTCCACTCTGAGTTCTGTCCTATAGCAGACAAGTAAATGAGGAACTCAAGATACCCCTTATATCAACTTATCAGGTTTAATAGAAGGTACATTTGATATAACAGTAAAAGGTATGGGACTGGGGGACAGCTGTCAGTAAAATGCTTGCCATGCAAGCATGGCGACCTGAACTTCATCCCCAGAGACAAGAAGAAAGAAAAATTAAAACCAACAAAACAACCAACCAAACAAATGAAAATAAAATAAAAGAACAGAACAGAATCAGGTGCAGTGGCATTCAACGTGTCACTGGGGAAGCAGAAAGATGCTGGTCCCTGGAATTTGTGGGCCATCCAATCTAGCCTATTTGGTGAGTTTAAGGCCAATGAGAAAGCCTGTCTCAAAAAACCCAAGGTGGATCACATCCTAAATAATGGTACAGCAAGTAAGTAAGCTTAATATGGAGACAAAACCAGAGAGAGAGAGAGAGAGAGAGAGAGAGATCAGCAGTCAGCATCCGAACTCCAGGCAACGGGGCAGCAACAAGAAAAACCTGACAGATCTATAGATCTATAGGGAAATTCTGAACAAGCCCCTTCAAAATGCACCTGTGTCCTAACGAGCCCTTTGACTAAATCCAAGCTGCTCCAACAACAACAGTGAGAAGAACAAAGGCAGAAAGAGCAGGAGAATTATTAACATTATTAAAATCTACTAGAGGGGAGCAGCTGGACTGTGAGGGTACGATGTCAGCCAACAGAGATCTTTCCTTTCTCCATCTGATGGAAAACAAGGATCTAAATTTATTTGGAGGGCTAAGGAGATACCCTTTGTCCCTAAAGGAATGGCAGGCCTTGTGGTCAGTGTCAGATACTATAGGCGTGCCCAGTTGCACAGCATAGCAGACATTCTTCCCTCCTCCCTAATGGCAGCAAAGCCTGAGGGGGCCAGGAGTCCCCAGCATTCTTGCCTCACTATCATGACTGAGGGCACAATGGGGTACATGCCAGGGGGCTTGCCTCCCCAGAGTCCAGCAGGCACACAGGAACAGCTGGCCCCGCTTAGAGTCACCCACAGGGGTCACAAGAACTCACACTCCTTCCCAAAGATACAAACTGGCCTGAGGCAGTTACAAAATGGTTTCATGGGGAGGCGAACCTTAACCCAGAAACAGATAGGATGGGAGATATCACAAAAGGTAGATTGAAGGTGTTTTTCCTTAAGGCTTATCCTGTGGTTTAAAACATCATTTTCCAAGTTGACACTTTTGTAAAGGGGGAAAGTCTTGTGCTAAAAATTTGTATACAAAAGCATATCAGAAAGGGAACACAGGAGTCTGGGGACTCCAGATGCCAGAGGAAGCAGGATTGAGCGGCCACAATGGATGATGGTTCTTTAAGACCCACACAGGGACAAGGTGTGTGACAGCAACCAGCACACAGGGCTCTGGACCACAAGGAATCAAAGAGTACTTGAGCCATCTCTCAGGTGGCCATAGTGGGACCTGCCCTGGCCTGCCAGGCCTATGTGTGCACCACGTCAAGCTGACGGTTAGCTCCTTCCACACTAAGCCCAAGAGGAGGGAGGGCGGTGTGGGGGGATGGGCTGCTCCTCTGGAATGGAACCCTGAGAGTTGCCGTTTACTGTGGCATCTCAAAAGGCCACAGCGGCTCTTCCGTGTTCTTTGAGGCTCAACAGCTGGAGTTCCTGAAGGACCATAGGTGATCCCTGCCAATAGGCGACTGTCAGTGATGGAACTTCCTCACCGCCTTCTGAAGGTTGGGGTAGAACTCAGCCATGCTTCGAGGGAAGAAGGAGTCCACCACGCTCTGAGGGAGGTAGCCACTCAGGTCTGTCTGGAAGAATGTAACCAGGTTGGTTTTGTTGGGCTCCCTGAAGAAATAGCAGAGGTGGGTTAGATATGACCATGGAAGCATCTAGCCTAAAGCCATGACCAGCAGAAGTGGCCCAGACATGGCGGTCATTTCTACTCCTGCTCTAGATTCAGTGCCCAGGACTCCTCTCAACCTCCTTGTAGTGGATAATAGCATATCCTCTAGGGGACACACGTGGATAATAGCATATCCTCTAGGGGACACACTGCACCGTTGCTACAAACACATTGGGGAGCTGGTGCCAAACCCTGGTAGGACAGGTGCAGATGTTCCTTCTGGCTATTGACAGCCCATCCCCCCAACCCCTCCTGGGCTTTGTGTGGAAGGAGCTGTCTATCAGTTTACCCCTGTGCAGAGAAAGACAGACAGACAGGGAGGGGAGAGGGAGGGAAAGAGGGAGAGACAGAGGGAACAAGCTCTGTCAGATTCCATGTTCTCCCTCCCTCCCCACCTCCCACTGATTCTGGGGAACTTTCTCTGCTCACACTCCACCCCTATCCTCACCCCGAGCTCTAGCTATCCCTCACAGTCACTCAGCTGTGTTCTCTTTGGAAACTTGAACAGGTAAGTAAGAAATCTGAGTTAGTGACTATGTTTCTCTCTGGGGAGCCCTGGACTTGATGGGAGAATGTCCAGAAAAGATAGACCGCACAGGGAAAGGCACATGGAGTAAGTCAAAGTGGATAAAAGGGGGCGCAGAGGCACCATGACTGTCCTTACAGGGAAGCCAGGAGTTTGTCCTGACACACTCATCAGAACACATGCGGAGCACAGAGGATGTTCCCTGCATACAGTAGGCGGTACATAGAGAATGCTCCCTGCATACAGTAGGCACATCACAAATGCAGCTCTGGTGTTGCCTCCTCTAAAGACGCTCCTGCCCTCTGAGATGCTTTTCCTCTGTCACAGATAGTCTGAGCCCAGACACCTCAGATATGGTCTTGCTCCACAGTGTGGCCTCTTGCCCTGACTCACAGCTCCTTCCACTCTGGTCACAAAGCAGTTTACACTGAAGTCATGGCACAGCTGCTCAGACATCTCTAAAGCTCCCAAAATGTCTAGAGGGGCCTGGCCCTGCTTCCTCAATGACTACTTTTGGCCTCTCTCCTGGCTCCACTGATCCAACAGAGTGGCTTCCTCCCATGCTGGTCCTCTTGTGGCCACACCCGCTCCCTCTCACTAAGAGGAACCTTGCACCTGCACTGTGCCATGTGAGGCTCCAACCAGGGGGGGATGTTGGTGACCTCTGCGGTGACTCACTCCCACGGTACCCCAGATCCTTTCATCATCCTTTAGTTTTCTACACAGCACTTAGCTTGTAGTAAATTTCTAGTGTATGTATAACATAATTACTTTAATTTGTGCTTTGTTTATCTTCTCCCACCCCATCAGAATTAAGCACTCAGAGAACAGATGTCTTTTATCTGTTTTTTTTTTTTTAAAGAGAAAAACAAAAAATAGTCAACATAAAAACCACCTGGCTGGGTTTAAGCATGGCTTTATTACTTGCTGAGTCTGTTCGTGGTCTTGGGGTAGCTATTTAACCTCTCTGGCCTACCCACGCCTCCTATAGAACTTGGACCTCATCACTGTTACATAGTCTGAAGCTTGCACACTGTGTATTCCCAGCCCTAAGCCTCAGCTTCAAGGAGAAACGGCTCTGCTCTTATTGTCTAGACCCTCCTTAAAATATGCCAGATAGCCTGGAAGGGCGAGGCAGGTCTCAGCATCTGACTGTTGGGAACAGGGCAAGGAAAAGTGGGTCAAGGGTAGCTTTCTAGGCCCACACCAGAGGGTCTGGTCTCCTTTGCACTGGGAATAAAGCTGTGTATGTATGTATGTATGTATGTATGTATGTATGTATGTATGTATGTATATGCTTTACCACTGTCAAACTCAAAAATTTCGTGACATTTAAGAAAAGCCTTCCCAGAGCTGTTTGGAGAGCCAGCTTAGCAGATGTGGTGTTCTGTGGGGGTGCTCTGTCTGGGTTTTAGTAATGTAGGCACTGAGACCTACCTCCTGGAACTGTGAGGGGAAGCCCACACCTTCCCCTCCGGCTATGTGCAGGAAACACAGGGACCCACGAGCAGGTGCAATCTTTCTCCCTGTTAACTTGGGCGCTGCTCATTATAAACCTGGGGCCTTAAGGTAACTCATTACCCAGAGAGCTCTCGGGAAAACCCTGCCTGTATCTGTGAGTGAATTTAGGGCTCTCGGGCTTCTTTCCAGGACCGAATCACAACATGGTCTCAGAACTGTCCGCTGTGCCTTGAGGTCTGCCGTGATTCTTGTACAGGAAGGTGGTCGCTGTGTGAACACATAGGGTGGGGAATTTGTTCTTGTAGCTGCTTTAGTCTGGTGGTTATCTTCAGAGAGTCCAGAAGATCTGGAGCTCAGGCAGCACACGGTGCTCCTGGACTTTTGACTGTGGGCGCATAACTTAACTGTCCTAACCTTCAGTTTGCTCATTTGCCTAACGGCACTGGGACATTTGCCTGTCCTGTCTTGTGAGGCTGGATACCTGGTGGTTACACGCGGCTTTAACCCCGGCACCTGGAGGCAGATCTCTGAGTTCAACAACAACAAAAGTTAATCCGGGTAACACCTCCTTACCACTTTGCCAGGTGCCACCAAGAGTGGCACATCATGTCATGCATGCCTATGCCTGACAGTGCATTTTGTAACATCAATATTATTTTTTGTAGATTACAGTTGAAGTGCCTGTTTTCTGAGTTCACAGTGGTGTTAGGGTTGGGTCTAAGACAAAGTTCTCCACTCACTTTCCTTACCCTGGCAGTGGTTCACAGAAGCACCCGCATGGATGGTTAAATCCTCTCACAAAACCGGGCTTTGGGGGACACAATGGATGTTCCACGTGGGTAGCTGGAAGACAGTCATGAAGTCAGTGGACTCACCGGCAGAGAGCAGGGTCCCCGCCACCAGCACTGAAGATCTTCCATCTGAACAGACCAAGTGACTGAAGCCCAGCATGCCAGCCAAGGGTTCTGCCACCTGTCAACTTCTTTCCTTACATTTACACTCACTCCAATTCACACATATGCATCTTCACACCCCCCCCCCCCCCAGATACACACACTCACATGTACTCACTACTACACACAGTTTTCTCCAACCCTTTAAGAATTTCGGAAGAAAGAGCACTCCAGAATATAAGGCTCCGGGTAGAAGAAAGATTCGTCTCTCAGATTTCAGCCCAAAGAAAGGAGTCTATGTCCCCCCATCTTCCCCAGGGTCAGATACTGAGAAATCACTAGGCTCTGCTCCCCAGAAGGCAGGAATAGTCCAGAAAGCAACCGTATGGTTAAGATGCTCCTGTGGACTTGACAAACTGACTTACAAAGAGATTAGCTGCTATCTGCATGTCCACAGCACAAGCTGAGATCAGCAGAGATAAAAAGAGCACGATCTGGGACACACATAATAAAGCCCTAGTACATGGTCTCCCCATTTAAAACCCTATGGCACAAAATCTCAACTCTACAAGGGAAGAGGATGGAACACAAGAGCTTGTTGGTGGTTTCCAATCACCAAGCTTTCCTTGAAGATCTAGGGGTGCGTAAGACGGAGCCCAGCATCTAGGCCAGCCAGTGAACACCCACTGCCACTTACCATTGGAGCTGATAGTGCCATCCTCATATTTCTTCACCAGCACCAAGTCCACAAAGTCCCTGGGAGAAATAAGCTTCATGGCAGCTGAGGGTGTGGAGGTTCTGCTCACACACAGCATCTGTCAAAACAAAGGAGGCTCAGGTCCGCTGAAGACAAGTCCAACACATATCCGGTATCTGGGAAACGAAGTGTATGGGCAACATGGGGAGCTGCAAGCAGGACGAAAGGAAGCCTGGAGTACTTGGGCTCTTTCCAGCGGGTGCATTGAGGGCAAAATGATTTCATCGCTTTCCAAACAATTTCATCTCCATGTTTCTTTATAAAATAACTCACCTGAAAACAGAGTCCCTACAAAATGGGCCTCCTCCCCCACCCATCTAGTACCATCCTAGCTTGCACTGCCCAGGGTACAAGATCTCTTGGGGTGCTACAGATCTTCAGGAATTATGACTGCAATATTTGACCATGGTGCCCCATACTGGGCTCAGCTCAATGTCAATTTCCCTTTCTTAAGCACAGGTCAAGAAACAAGTCCATGTCTGAATTCCTGTATCTCGCTCGCTCGCTCGCAGCAGGCACAGAGGAAGTAATGGTTATTTTCTACAACCATAACATCTTCTTCTGGTTTCATCTGGAGTCTGAAGGAAAAGTCTAATTTTAAGACTACTGAAGACAGAGGCACTGGTTACAGATACAAGTTCACTCTTTCACTCTGGGTTCATGTCTCATCCACACATCCTTTACTTTACCCATCTTCTATTAAGAATTAGGATGCTCGAGGGCTGTCCACATCACACTGATAGACACTCTCTGAAAGGTCTTTGCCCCCTTACCTTCAATGTTTCATTTAATAGATAAGACCCAGACCTGTTACTGGCTTCTCTGTTTTGCGGGATGTGTAAGTTCTCCAGCTGTCTGTGTGTTCTCTTCCTCTGTGCCTAGTGTCTGCTGAAGAGTGTGTCTCTCTGGCAACAAGCCAAATCTCTTCATGGGCACAGGAATTAATGAGAACCAAGAGTTCCCACATATCTCATGCAGAGATAAAAAAAAAAATTCTTTTCTTTTCGTGTTTAAGCATTCTTCATCCAAATTTCTAATGTTACCTTAATAAATTACACTCATACCTCAGTCTAGTACTTAAAAAAAGAAAAGGCCTGTGAGCAAAAGAAAAA
Source organism: Mus pahari (assembly GCF_900095145.1). NCBI lineage: Eukaryota > Metazoa > Chordata > Mammalia > Rodentia > Muridae > Mus > Mus pahari. The sequence continues at coordinate 55,045,808 of NC_034590.1, read as the reverse complement.
CAGTATTTTTAATTTATAAGAATATCTCTAATAAAATTTGGTGATGTCCAAAAAAAAAAAAAAAAAAAAAAAAACCACATGAGGGCTAAAATGGACTGGAAGGCCAGGCCTAATGGGGCAAGCTTGTAATCCCAGGACTTGCAAGAGAGAAGCAGGAGGATCTGCCTGGTCTAGAATATTGAGTTCCAGGCCATGCAGGGCTACATAAAGAGACCCTGTCTTAAATTAAAAAAAAAAAAAATCAGTGGGCTGTATAAAGCAAAGTGCAAGAAAAATAATTACATACTGATTAAGAAAAACGTACTTCTTGTTGAATTGAACGTGCTTGCTTTATTGAATTGAAACATAGCCCTGCCCAGCCCAGTACTCATAAATAGTCTGGCTGACGCCAACTCCCTGATCCTTATATGTCCATGGCTACTGGGATTGCAGGTATGCAGCAATGGGGAACTTGTTTTTTGTTTTTTGTTTTTTTTTTAAAGTACTAGACTGAGGTATGAGTGTAATTTATTAAGGTAACATGGTTATGTTCCTTCTGGCTCCTTTGTTTATGTGCACTTGGCAGCTTCTCTTCACCTCTGTCAGAGGTTTCGTCCCCCAGGTTTCAGGATAGGGAGCTTGTGGCCAGGAAAAGAACACCCAGTAACTGCCTTGAAAGCACTGGCAGGTTAACCTTTGTTCTGGCTGCTCAGGTGTCAGCCTGTGGATTTCCTAGCTTTTCATTCTCTTCGTCCCACCAGCCACTGTGCTGACACCAAGAGGGGCAAGTGCGCTAAAGAGATGGAGCCACTTTAGTTCCCAAAAGATGATCTGCAGGGCTCTGGGGGCAGCTTAGTGGGTAGTGCAAGGGTGGGGAGCAGAACTTCGGTTCCCTAGAACCCACACACAAGCCACAAGCTGGTTGGGAGTGTTAGTTCATCTGTAATTTCAGAAGGGAGTTAGAGGCAGGGAATCGCTGGCTAGAACTGCAAGCTCCAGACAATCAAGAGACTTTGCCTTAATATATAAAGGTAGAGCGTGACTGCAGGAGGTACTTTTTGAAGCTCCATATACAAATGAGCATGCGTACATACACATATGTATAACACATACACATCATACAAGTCCTTCTGCTGCGGCATTCACATAACACATACAAGGCATTAACCAAGGGTTGTTCAACTTCACCCATGTATGTGTAATGATTTGTATACACTCTCTGCATTGTTTATTTTTTTCTTTTCTGATGCTGGTATCACTTAATCCAGAATAAGAAAATCATATAAATTTATTGTGGTTTTTCATATGTTTCCACTTAGACCAGCTGGCTTTTTTATAAAGGAAGCTATTTAACTGTAAATGGGAAAAAAAAATGAAAGAAAAGAGAAAGAACAGCTTGTCATAAATTAAAGGTAACTTCAAATTACATGCGAAATTGCTAGAGTCAGATTCCCAGCCCAGGTCACCTATTCATCTCTTAAGGGACTGCAACAGTTAAATACTATCCAAGGCATATTAGTGTCTGAGGTTCAATCTCCTCTTCCTGGTACCAGAGGGCTGAAAGAAGAGTTGAGACACGGCATCATTGTCACTGTGTGTTTCTGTTCTGTCTCTGACACAAACTCCTATGGATAACAGACTGACTGAAAATGAGGATTCTGGGTCGGAACAAAGACACCTGGCTCCACAGATTGCAAAACACTGCAAGGTTTCACAATGCTACCTGCTTATGTAAGCACCAGACAAGACAGCGCCAGACAGGCCCTAGAAGCCAACACTAAGATGCCATTCAAACCACACCGTCTGCTCCTCTAGAGTTGCTTGCATATCTGTTTCCACTGTGATTTTTCTATTCTTCTGAGCTTTCTATGGTCAAAAATGAAGCAACGATCTTACAGCTATAGGTGATGCCAGGACAGGTCCATCAAGATGGGAGCTGTCTCCTGTAACACTCCCTACCTCACATGGCTATTTGAATTTACATTTATATTTGTTAAAATGAATAATTCATTTCTTCAAACCAGCCACCTTTTCATGCTCTCTGGCCCCATGGAATTGAGACTGTCACACTAGACAAGGCATTTGCAGAGCAACGTTGCTGTTTCCCAAGGCTTTCTGCTGGGTAGGGCTGGTCTGCAGGATGAACACTTTCCTGAAGGAGACTTTCAGTGGTCCCCCTGTGGGCAAGGGACCAAAGATCTGTTAAGAGACAATGCTTCAAACTAGATCTGTTTGTGTAATCCAGGCCTGCCTCCTTGTCTGGGGAGCCCAAGCCTTGCCCTGCAATTCCTCAGCTATAGTCTGTTGATTCTGGTGAGGGTTTCTGGGTCTCTCAGAGACACTGTTTCCTGTCAGGGACAAGACTGGACTGGTCTGCATGGCACTCCTCTTGCCTACAGATGTTATATACCCCTCTTCAGGAGAGGTGAGGTCAGGGTGTTGCAGCAGGACAAGACACTACAGAGAACACAGCCAGAGACACTTACATCCGTGATGCTCTGAACAATTTCAAAGCTGCTCACATTATCATCCCACTTCTCCCGGAGGCCTGAAGCAACTGGCTTTACGCAATCCCACACCTCTTCTGGTGTCCCACACAGAATCCCTTCTCCTCGGTACCTAGAACAGAGAAGAATTTGATCCACGGCGTCAATTAAACTTGTTTTATCTTAGGATTTTATCTCAGGCCTATTACATTTTTGTTCTGGTTCTAGGACTTGGTGACAGAAAACGGCCTAAAATATGGTAGCCCATCTCCCCTCTAGCCTGCATAAACAGGTACAAAGTCCTCACAGAACACAGATCGCTAGAAACGATTCAAAACACAAGCTAATGCTTTTCTGGAAGGTAACTAGTGATCACAGAAGGCCGGGGTGGACTGGACTCTTTCATGACACAACCCCAGAGACACCAGCAAGGGAGTAAGGTTCTGACAGACTTTGTTTAAAGTGTGCACTTACAGATTCCCTGGAAACTCCTCAGATGGCCTCCAGGAAATTGAAACTCCATTCTGTCAAAAGGCATAGGATTATAGAATTTTAGAGCTGGAGGAAGTCTTGGAGATGAGATCTCAAGACTTGATTCCCCAAGGTCACCCAACCTGTTCCTGGCATAGTTGGGATTCCTCAGGGATGTAGCTGCCCCCTATAGCAAGCAGTGAGCAGAGCGATCCTGGCTGGCTGATTCCTGGAGCTGTGGGAGTCTCTCCAGTCGCCTTAAATGCCACCAAGAACTTTTGATTTCTCAAGCAATTTAAGGCTTTTAAAAAACAAACAAACAAAACGAAAACAAAACCAAAAAAAATCAACAAAAACAAAAAACAGAAGCGCCAAGGAAGTTAACTATTTCCTGGTCACTCCCTGGGAGAGGGATTATGCAATAATGAACGGAGGAAAGACTTGGTACTTGGAGTTTCAGGTCCAATCCTAACCTCAGAACAGTCAGATGACCTTGAGTGGGTTTCGAATTGAAAGGGGCAGGGATCTCCAAGAGTCCCAGAGAGCATCAACCCGCAGTGGAATCAGTCTCTCAACCCATTTCTGGGGTCCAGGGTGCGGATAGTCTCGGGGAGAGAAGTCTGGGAGTTTGGATGACTCCAAGCCCTGGGAGCAGTCTCCAGACCCCTTTTCCCGCCCAGTCCCTCACTCACGCCTTCCCGGCACTTCTTCCAGCCCGACGCGTCTCGCCGGTACCGGAGCACCTTCTCTGCCACCGCCTCACTCTCTTGCGTGGCCCAGGACAGGTCCATTCCGCCAACGTGCAGGATTCCAGCTGTGGCACACAGGTTCTGCTGGGCGGAAAACTGGGCCTTGGGCGGAGCCTGGAACCCCGCCCCCGGGCTCCGCCTCTCTGTCTGAATTGGTCTTCGCTCTCAGACTGTTCTGTCCTTTCTTGAAATTGGCCGGCCCTGCGCAGTAAGCGTCATCTCTGGGCGGGTCTCAGGCAGCTCCTGCTCTGCCACAGCAGGCTTTGGGCAGGGCCAGGAACCAGCTAGTTTAAGGAGTTTGGGTGTTTTCCCTTTGGTGCTCAGGTGCTTTCGGCCCCCAGTGAAACCGTGCAAAGAACTTTCTAGGGGGATTCTGCAGGGTGGCTCGGAGAATGTGGAGGAGCTGGCCGGCCATGGAGGAAGGCGGGAGGGGTACACACCGGTGTCAGTTCAGGAGGCCAGCACAGGGACGTCGGCTTTTGATAACAGAAACTGAAGCGATTCCCAATTTTATTTTTTCTTTTTATTCCTCTTGAGTAGCTAAACGCCTTTGCTGAGTAAAGGAAGAGACAACTTCGAATGGGTGGGGATGGGGGTGAAGAAGCTGAAACCAATGTCAAATCTGTTTAGTTTCAGGCACCCAGGGAGCTCTTAGTAGACATACATACAATGCAGACAGCGCTATGCATTGAGGCCAGGTGGAGACCTCAGCTTTCCCTTGAGAGATTTAATCCAGATTCTGGACATGGAAGCAGGAAAACCACTCATTAAAGGTCTGCCTGGGAAATTTAATGAGGCCCTCAGCTCAAAATAAAAAAAAATAGAAAGAGGTCTAGCAACATAGCAATAGTAGCATGCTTACCTAGTATGTGCTAGAGCCTGAGCCCTATCCCAGCATCATTAAATAGACAAATAAATAATAAGCAGACTATTGGCAATTTCTGGACACAGAGGCAACCTGGCCCGTGGGACTGGCATCCTCTCTGTAAGAGCAGCCTAGGTTCTCTCCTCTTCAAGCCTATTTCCAACTGAATTGTTTGTAACTAGGAAGGACGTGACTTGAAAGTCCCCTTTGGAAGAAAAGAGGGGCTGTCTGGCTGGGAAAGCAACTGGGCACCTTGAGATCCAGACCCAATATTGACTATGTAGGTTTGGGCAGGTCTCTAAACATCTTGGAGATTTACACAGAGGTGAAATGTTATAATAACATGTATCTCCCTGGGCTACTGTGAAGAGCACATGAAGAACAACATGTGAATTCTTCTGAGAGTCATAAAATAGATGGTTCACTCTGTTGTACTTTAAAAATTAAGTGAATAAAATCATGAATGATAATCTGAGATAAAATTGAGATATGGTTTGACTAAAAGTAAGCTGTTTGACTGTTTAAACAAGGCTTTAAATTGTTAATAATTGTTAAGAAAACCTAAGCAAAAAAGAAAGCATCATTCATGGAAAGATGCTTTGTGGCAAAATAAATGACCATAACACAAAAAGATGCAGAATCCTGGTTGTAGGGAATTACAGATCAAATAAGGGGACCCATCTAGTGGACAAACAGGACAAGATTTTTTTTTTTACTCACACTACTGAGAAAGGGTTTTTCTATACTGAATGAGAGCTTGCATGATCTCATCTAAACCAAGCAGTGATACATATTAACAGTTACATATTAACTTTCTCTTCAACACAACACAACAACCTTACTTGCACAGAAGCATGGACAATTGCCCTTGTAATGAAAACTTATTTGCCAATGCATTAAGCAAAGTTACAAGATATCCATTATGTGGGATATTATGTACCCATTAAACTCATGTAACACAGCTGAGAGAACTGAAGCTGGCCCCTGGAGGATTGCTCAAGAGAGCAGAGGGCCAGACTGAGTCTAACCATATGGCTTTAGAGGAGGCAGCTCTTCTCAACGACAGCCATTTGCTGTTGGGAAGACATGGATAGAGTTTACAGCTTAACTGAATATAATGTACGTTCTTATCTTCCTCCAGATGTGATCACTGTTTAAGATGGTCATCAGTTACATCAAGTAAACAAGTCAAATATACGAGTTGAAGGGCAACAGTGTTGTGAATACAAAGGTCTATGCTTGGAAGCCATGCATGGTGGTGCATGCTTGTAATCCAGCACTCAGGAGGCAGAGGAGGGAGGATTACCACAAGGCTGGTGTACATAATGAGCTATGGGCTATGCAGGGCTACAGAGTATAATGAGAGAGAGAGAGAGAGAGAGAGAGAGAGAGAGAGAGAGAGAGAGAGAGCTAGCTTTTTGGCTGGTGGGTACGGTTCAGCTAGACAACACTTGTGTACTATGCTCAAGGCCTTGGATTGTATTTCCAGCACTGACTATAAAATAGAATACAATATAAAAGTAATTTAAAAAAAAGAAAAAGCCAGCACTTGTCAGATCGTTCAAGTCATTCATTGTGTTGGCAAGTATTTAGCACTGATGACAAATGAGTAGCCATTTGAGACCTCAAAGTTTTCCAATTGTTTTACTTGAAAAGTGAGATAAGCGATAGTGCTAGCAGTTGAAATGAAGGCCAAATGGCTTATCAGCAAATAGTAATTCGAATGGCACTTGATGTGCAGTAAATATTCACACACCATACTGTATCTATGCTCAGTTAAGTCCATACATGTATTGAGTAAGAAAGAAGCATGTATGAACATGTGCGTGAGTTTCATATATATATATATAAAATCTGTGAGCCACATGAGGATGTTATTTTGGTCAATTGTATTGGCTAGTTTTGTGTGTCAACTTAATATAAGCTAGAGTCATCAGGGAGGAAGGAGCCTCCATGAAATCCAGTTGTAAAGTATTTTCTCAATTGGTGATCTGTGGGGGAGGGCCCAGACCACTGTGGGTGATGCCATCCCTGGGCTGGTGGTCCTGGGTTCTATAAGAAAGCAGATTGTGAATCAGCCAGTAAGCAGCACCCCTCCAGGGATTTTGCATCAGCTCCTGCCTCCAAGTACCAGCCCTGCTTGAGTTCCTCTCCTGACTTCACCTCATGATGGACTATGATCTGGAAGTGTAAGTCAAATAAATAAACCCTATCCTCCCCAACATGCTTTTTGGTCATGATGTTTCATAACAGCAATAGAAACCCTAACTAAGACATAAATCATGCACAGTACATACAACAGTGTTCCCACGAAATAATGTTGCCCAGTGACATTGTAGACCTCTTGCTCTTCATAACACACTATGACGTTCATGCAAGGACAAAATCACTTCATGACACATCTCTCAGGACATTTCTCCACAGAGCACTGCATGCTAGGGATGTTGGTGTGTTCCATTACTCAGAATGTTCTGGTCTAGTAAGAACAGTGCAGAGTAAGCCAGACACCTCCTTTTCATTTTAAATCATCACATGCTGCTTCATTATTTCATTTTAAAAGTCTTATTAGAGTTCAGTATAGTGTATTTCTATTAAGTTCTGTGACTCTAGCTTGAGGCTCAGGATGGAGCCTATTAGAATTTTGCTTGAGCCTAAACAAAAATGAACGTAAGTGTGTCTTGCCCCCTCCTCCCCTTTTTAATGCCATATATGAACCCAGGCATGTGAGGCAAATGTTTGACCACTGCACTTCACTCCAATCCAGGAAAGCCAATTTTGTTATAGAAAATGACTCTTAGCAATTATCGGTATCGAAGTGACTGCTTACAAAGTGTAGTGGGAAGGTTTTTATCCACAACAGTTTTACTTTTATTAATATGTGTCCATATGTGCATGTATGTACAGATGCCTACAGAGACCAGAAGGTGCTATAAGATATCCCAGAGTTGGAGTTACAGCTGGTTGTGAACCAGCCAACACAGGTGCTGGGAACTAAACTCAGGTCCTCTGCAACAGTAGTGTATGCTCCTGGCTTCTAAGCCATTTCTCCAGACCCTCCACAAACAAAAACAAAGTTAATTATAATTAACTTTAATCCTTGCTCTCTCCAAAGTAGGAGGTCCTGGGTAGACAAAATATTTAGAGAAGTAAATTTTGTATCCAAGGCCTGTGACAAACTGGCTGCCAAAGGCAGGTGAGATCAGAGGTAGCCTAGAGCTGGTCCATCCATTTTGATGCTGGAGGGAGGCCTAGGGGAGGGAAAGCAACTGGCTGGAGCAAAGAGGACCTGAGCAGCACCCACACACCTCTTCTATGGACACAAGCAGGAACTCCTTTGACATCTGCTTGGGACTATACTTGAGAGCTGAAGGGGAAGAGGAAGAATTTAACTCTTAAGTTCATTGTTCAGTGTCCTCCCACAAGGCCCTAGCCTCTTGGTCCACCGGGTGCCCTGGGAGAGAACACAGGACCCCAAGCAGATATTGAGATAGGTGCTCAGGGCTTGGGTGCCACAACATATTTATTGTATTAGCTCAGGACACTGTAGATCTGGTAAATAAGCACAGAGATGCCCGCTTATCATTCCCTTAGCAACAGTTGCTGTTGGTTCAAGTTTACTGCTTGCCAGCTGCTGCCTTACACGTGCATTTTACCTGGATTGAGTCATTTAGCATCTAGTCATCTGATTATAGAACTGTGAAGTAAAGACCAGTGGCTACCAGGAACTAGGAAAAGATAAAAGGACCCAATCACTTGCAAACAAAAAAAAATGAAAAGGGAAAAATACATTTCTATGTAGTGATTTTTAGGATAAGTGGGTGTATTTGTGTGTGTGTGTGTGTGTGTGTGTGTGTGTGTGCATGAACACAGAGTTTTTGAAGGCCAGAAAATGCCATTGGATGGAGCTAGAGTTACAGACAATTGTGAGGGTCTCAATGAGAGTGCTGGTAATGGAACTCACCCTCAGGTCTCTGCTAGAGTGTGCATGCTTTAACCATTGAGTTATCTCCTTAGCCCCCTAGACTTCTAATAAAATATTATTGGCTCATGCTACCAATAATAGTTGGATGACAGGGTAATAAAGCAGGCAATCGCTCTTGCCACAGATCATTACTAAGCTATGTAGGCATCTTGTGAAACCACAGTTATGCAAAGCTTGCTTGATAAGGCGGCTTGATCGCCTTCTGTTCTTACAGCATCGATAAGGGCTGGTTTTCTGAGAGTGAAGGGAGATGAGTGAACAGCAAACTAAGCTTTTGTTAGGAGCTTTATGTACCCATCCACACTGATGATGGCACTGTGGCAGGAGAGTGGGTAAAGTCACTGAGAGGTGAATCACATATCGGCTTGCAGAGACAGGAAAAAGAAAAAAAAAAGAGCAAAGGCAATAAAACCATTTGATTTATTACTTTTTCATCAGATTGATAAAAATTGCATAATGTAGCAAGATTGGGTTCTTGGTGAGCCTCTAAGGAAAACATTCCCATCACCTGCCAAGGCAGGAGATGCAACACATGGGCTTGCAAAGATTAATAAAGAGGAAACTGGAAATACCTAATATGTTCGCCTGCAACAAGCTCAAGTTTCTCTTTTATAGAGCTAATAACCTCAAAGAAAACACACAAAAGATACTTAGCACATATTTTCAGTAGGGAGGATACAGAAATTCCCATCACAAAGAGAAAAGAAGAGATATCATATAGTTTATCCAAATAATGAAACACTACCCAGCTGACTCAGGGAGATTCATCTGTGCATTGTCCTGTGCTACATCTCCAAATACAAATAAATATGGAAATAAATATAGGATGATAGTATTGACTTGAGACATAGGTATTGCCTATGGATGCTTATATGCATATGTTCACAATACAGTATCTGTAAATATGACAATATGTAGTGGGTTTGGCTTAACGCTTCTTGTAGGTTAATGCTTCTAATGTTAATTTTGGTCCCCAAAACTATTTGTATGAAAAAGTCCACAGGTAAGACACTGAGGGACCCTGCTCCCAGTTTATTCTGATTGGCAAATAAAGATGCTAGAAGCTAATAGTTAGGGAGGAGAGACATCGGTAGGATTTAGGTTTCCTAGGCTTGGGACCTTGAGGAAGGAGCAGGAGGGGGAGAGCTGCCAAGCCTTAGAGTGTGGGCAAGAAAAAAGCTGCTGCCAGAAAGCATAGTCATGTGGGCTGGCCAATTGGAGCTAGTAGCAGCCCAGTTGAAACAGTAAGTAATAATGCAGTTATGGATAGAAAGTAGACTCTAACAGCACAGAGGGTAGGCAGTTGCCCAGGTATTGTGCTGCATACGGCATATTAAAATATAAAGGCTGTGTGTGTGTGTTTCATCCAGGAACATAAATGGTCTAAGGTAGGAAGGAACCCTGCTCCTGGATTATTTAACATTTCAACAACAACAATCTACTGAGTCAATTTAAACTGAGCTCTTGATAGTGTGAGAGGGAGGACCTCTAGTGTGAGGACAAGAGAGAAATCTGATTATCTCTCTCTTCTGATTATTCTCATGTAGCCCAGGCTAGCCTGGTACTGTGTAGCTCAAGCTGACCTTGAACTTGTGGTCCATTCCTCCTGTTTCAGTCTTCCAGATATGGCTCTATAGTGCTTTATCATTAAAACCAACTGGCTCCATGGAAACAAAATACAAACATTTGTTGACCCTTGCAAGGGGAATATGGGTGCTCACCACACTCAATTTTGTATTATTGGGTTTCCTAATTTTTCTAAGTTGGAATCACCAAATACAAGATGCACTATATCCATGCCCTGAACTCACACGTCAGCCCTAGTTATGTTATGGGATGCCTCTGTTTTCTTGCAATGCCCCAGGTCTGCTCATGCTCTCTCCTCCCCTTGTAGCACAGGATGCTGATCCTGCCTGTGTCTGGAAATAGGTTTGGCTTCTCTAACCTATTTCCATGTCCCAGGGAACTCCAGGCCTCAGCCCTAACCCCAGAACCTGGGATAGGCCTCACTGTGGTGTGGGTACCTCTGTCACTAAAGGACATCCCAGACACTGTAGAACCATCTAGACCACTGCCTCTTAGAGCCAACTTGACATAGAATTTGAAAAGTTGTACACTCATCCTCATGAGATCAGTGAGGGAGATTATCTGTGTGGACTTTGCCAATACCAATATTTATACAAACCTCCTTGGTTAGCATTGGGAGTTATCTTAGCCTCTAATCTTATGTGTCCTTACCATATGTGATTTAGTCATTAGAACATTCATCCATTTACATCTAGCAAGGTATTAAGTATTTGTGGCAGGCCTCCAAGACCTGCCTCTTTGGGATGGATGGCTTGTGGAATGTCCTGGACAGTATGATATTGCACCCCATGGTAGGGTTATGTTATACAGAAAAGGTGAAGTGGTCTTGATGCTATGATTAAGGTCCCCCGTGAGCCAACTTCTAGGAATCAGGAAGAAGGGTTTTCAGCTTGGAAAATGAGGACCCACATTATCCTGGCTAAAAGGGACTGGAAACCAAATAGGGGCACATTATACTGCCAGTGAAGATCCATCAGCCGTGTTGTGTAGCAGGGACACACAGGAAGCTCTAGAACCTCAAGGCTTGGACATCTGACCAAGACTCACATGAGACTGGAAGAGGGCCTGGGGCCTCTGTGAGATGTCAACCCCAGCTGTTGCCTTAGCTGCTGCCTGGTGAGACCCGGAGAAGAGGACCCAGCCAGCCATGCCTGCAGTCCCAACAAGTGTGCATCCTCTGAAGCCACTTAGTTTGTAGTTATGGTGTGAAAGTCACAAGAGTCAGAGTGGAATTGCTCTGACAAGAAAGCAAATGAAGCATGGGGATTGTGAAGCAGGGAGACTGGTGCACATGGACCTGAAAACATAAGATCTGCCCGGAATCTCAGCCTGGAACTAGGGTTACAGCAAGTTTGTACAGACTGTACCTCTGCAAGGACATCTGTCCGGCCCTGGGATGGTGCCACCCTTGCTGCAGATCTCACTAACAAGGAGAGCTGACTGAAAGAACTTATGAAGGCTTCATTGACTTGTGAAACCGTTCCCTTACTCTGGATGCTACATGTGTTCATGACTTACCAGACCATGGTATCATCAGTGGTCAATGTGACGCTCCCTGTTTCCAAAGAAATTCAATGTGTGGAGGGTCCCCATTGCTATTACAATTGACAGCAGTGACAGGAAACACACATGTGATATCTGATGTGTGTCAGTTCCTGGGAATGTAGAACCATGGTGCCACTTTTGTCCCAGATATTCAGAGTATAGTAGAGGAGACAGAAATATTACATGTCAGAACCTTTAAAAAGCAATATGAAAATAGGTGTCAAGGCACCAAGCTGGCTACCGTGGGGTGGAGCACACACAGCTGCCCTTCACAGGGCCTGTCAGGGGAGCCAAAGAACAACTCCTTGTGAGAAGACACAGTGGGAAGCAGGTAATGTCGGCCTTGCTCTTTTTTGTGGGTTTGTTAGGTGGAGGCTACAGGCCTGGCATCTCTGCAACTGTGAATTCTTCACCTCCTACCTGAACTGAAGTCTTTTGGCATTGGGGGAAAACAAGACCAGCAAATGCAAAATCAGAGCTGAGAGGTAAGAAAGACAGGTGGTCTTGGAGACGTTTGAACCTCAGTTCCAGCTGAGCATGGTACCAAGTCTCAATTCCCATCCTTCCCAGTGAACCAGGAAACCTCAGCTTTAAACTTGGGATCATTTCTAATCTGTACTATGACTGAGTAATACAGAGTTAAATAAGTTTGCAGTATATGACACTGGCCACTACTAAACCAATTGTCCTCATAAACTATGTACTCTGAATACTTCAAGGGTAGTCACCTGATTTTGGGTGCTCACTATGGAGTGCTGATATGTGTATGTCAAAAGACCATAGTGCAAAGCACTCACTCATATTATTAACGATAAAAACAGTGATGAGTATTTTTGCAGTCCCGATGAGATATCTGGCTTGCAGGTGAGCATGAACACCCTGAATGGAATCAAAGGCCTGGCATTTTCTTGAAATGACAGCCTGATATGGTAAATATATGCTAGACATAAAGAAACACTGAGAATGGCCATGCACACCTCATTGCTTTGAATAGAAAATTACAGCCCTCAGACAGCATCGATCCATAAGCCTAAAGAATCCCCACAGATCTCTTAACACCTCACAGATAGATCCTCTCTTCCAGAAAGGGTGGGACCATGTGCCCTCAATACTTCCAAAGAGATCCAGTCTTTAGGTAGGGACATGGAACATTTGAACCGCCTAGACATTTGAACAAATTAGATCATTTAGCTCTGTGGGCAGTACCTGCCTGGACTTGGCCTTCCTCCTGCCCAGCTGGCTGGCAGACCTTGGGAATCTGCCCTGGCTGGACATGACATGCAGGTATTGGTCATTGTTGCTGTTTTGCTGGTCACTGCTGGATGCTGCTGACACAGAATCAGATTCTGTGAAGGACGGCTCGAACTTGGCCTTGACTCTGGCCTTCAGAGCATGCTGTGGGTATTGGCCGTTCCTGGATCGTGGCTTTCTGTGTACAAATGTGGGCCTCTCAAGCTGGTCTTCAAAACTATTATCCCCAGATCTGTAGTACACCCTTCGCTGGTATTTAGGATCTCTGGTGTTATTTTCTGATCTGTCACCAGTGTAAAAACAAGAAGACCGAGGGAGGTCTGTCAGGGAGCTAGCAGGGATTGACCACTGGACCAAATCTCTCCTCAGCATCTCCTCCTCTTCTTCACTCAGCTGTGGAGAGCAAGGCTGGTGGGGAACCCAGGACATGTACCGCTGCATATTCCTGGGGTACAGCTCTACAATGTCACCTAAAGCATCTATCTTGAAATGTCTTTCTGGCCAGAAAGCTGGGTGGGTCTTTTTGTGAGGGTCACGTTCGTTAACGACATAGTATCTAGGAGCACGGGGACTGTGGTCATGTGTCATCAAGGCAGAGACCCCAGATCCACAGAAAGGAGGACTGATTGGCTGAAAGTCTTTACGGGAAAGAGGCTCTGAGCGGACATCTTTGAGGGGCTGTGTCTGTGTCACAGACGAGCAGGATCTGTTCTTGTGGAGGTTGCTTGTGCTGGAACATGGCCCATGTGGATGCCTGTAAGACAGACATGGTTAAGTAGCTATGGCCTCTGTATCCCTCCACATCCCCAGGAATTCCAAAGTGTCTGTACGTGATTTGTGGGCTGTATGCATAGACGCACTCAGGGAGCAGGGCCACACACTGAACATCTCAGAGCCCTGATATGATAAGTGATGCCACTCTCCAGGAGGATACACCTAAAGGCCTCATTAACAAATGTCATCACAGAGCACTGGCTCTGTTAGGAACATTTTTATGGGGCTAATGTTTGTGGAATGCATGTTAGGAATACTGTTCTAGTGGGCTAACCTGCTCTCCAGCTTCTCAGGCACTCCCTCAAGTGTCCACTTGGTGAACTATACCTGTCAAAGGGCCAGTGACTGTGCTTTGGCCCCAGCCCCCAGTGACCTCCCAAGAAAGACTTAGATTCCTCCCTACTTGTCAAGGTGCTCCAAGGATGTGAAGACAACTTGCATAAAACAAATTCTCCAGTTCTATGATAATTTGCAGGAAGGAAAAAGAAAAATTATATCTATCTCTATGTGTCCACTGCACTACAAATGATGGACATAATTCTATCTCCTCATTCCACTGGGTGCTGTTTGAAGAGTAAAGGAATCTGGGTTCTCCTGCTTCCTGGAAGTTGAAATTGAAGCACCTGGCCCATATACGTAACACATTGCGGGTCTTGCCAATAACTTATCAGTCTGTGTGTGAAGTGGAGACCATTTGCCATTTGCAGACCGACAGTGGAATGAGGCCAGATACAAAGATAGGGAAGCTCTGGGACCCAGGGCGAGGAAGGAGCCCATCGCCCAGGGTATAGTGGAGCCTACCACTAGCGGAGAAGCAGGAATCCCAGAACTCTGAACACTGGCTATGACGGCTGGGACATGGGGCTCATATTCCTCTCATCCGTAGATACTCTATGTGTACTAAGGGACCAGGGTTAAGGCCTGAATGTGTGTGAATGTAGAGTTTTACTCCTTCCCTAGACAAGGCCTGAGTATCTCAAACAAGACTGCTCCTTCTGTTTCCAGTGACAGTATCCCGACCTTCTATGATCTATCACTGAGATCTATGTTTTTACCTTATACACTGTAATCCTGTCAGGTGCTCTGCAGGGTCTCATTTAAGTTTCTTAATAAGCCTTTGCACATAATAACTTCAACCCCACCGACGTCTTTTGTATGACTATTGTAAACAAACAAACAACAACGACGAGAGCACAGAAACCATGAGCTGTGACTGTTAAGCTCGCCCGCGCTCTCCAGTGCACCTCGATTTTCCTTCTGAGTGTACCTCTCTTTCACTTACCCCTCCTGCTAAAGCCCGAATTAAAATGCCTTTACCAACCTCAGCTCTACTTCCTAAACTGCCTAGTCCTCATCCTCATCCCTGGATGAATCAGATCCAAGTTTAGCCTGAGTCATGTTTTTAAAAGTCTTGAGGAATTCCCCCAGGCTATTCAGGGTGTCCTGGGGAGCTGTACCTCGCTTCTGCACCCTAAAATGCTGACTTGGGACATGAACTGCTAAGTGACATCTTACTTTTCCAGGCTACAGAAATATGTATATTAGGCTGTGAGGAGTGTGTGCTTATAGACAATATGATAATGTAGGTTTCAAAACTCTTGAGCTCTGCTCCCCCACACCACTTCCATATGCCCAGGTCCCGGCACTCCCTGCCTTCCCACTCCTTCAGTGGGCAGTCCTGGAATTTAATGGCCTCAGCCTCCTGATGGTTCTGGCCCACCACTGGCATCACATTCAAGAAGCCTGTTCTCCTTTTGTGACAGAGTTCACCCTCACCTGTTGGTGTCCTGCTCTGGCCTTGACCTAGATCCATCTGGAAGAGGAGAGCAGGGGCCCCTAGACCCTTGTCCAGGACTCTGGGGCAGGGACCTTGTGATCACCTCCATCCTGAGGCTCTTGCTACTCAGAGAGTCGAAGTTACGCATATGGCCATTGTTTGGGGATGTTGCCATATATGCTGAGGACAGCTGGCTGATGAGGTCGCCGTCCTTTAGAAGCCTCTTGCTGCTTTCCTCGTGAGTCTGGATTCGAGCTGTGGGCAGAGGAAAGAGCAGGTGACATGCCCAGGTTTGCTGTGCATTGAACCTTAAAGTCCCCACATGGCACATGCTCAGACTTGGTCCCTTATCTGGCACTCTTGGGAAAAGCCTTTAAGACTACAGCCTGGTGCTAAGACCTCAGGCCATAGGGGTCATGTGCTCTAAGGGGATTGTGAGACCCCTTTCTGCTTTGGACTGTGAGGTGAATAGGTTTGCTTGGCACATTATGGCAGGGTGGTGTGCCCCCTCCTAAGCAATGGGGCCAATGGGACACAGCTTGGAACCTGAAACCGTGAGCCAAAACAAACCTTTCCATCCTTATAAGAATGGGATGTATTTATCATTGCAAGAGAACACTGGCTGGCACAAAGCTAATTTAGCTAAGGG
Organism: Mus pahari; assembly: GCF_900095145.1. Lineage (NCBI taxonomy): Eukaryota > Metazoa > Chordata > Mammalia > Rodentia > Muridae > Mus > Mus pahari. The sequence continues at coordinate 55,029,693 of NC_034590.1, read as the reverse complement.
AATTTGACAGCAACTGAGTGTATAGTCATCAGCTACATACACCTACAAACACAGTGGACCCTTGGCAATACACATTTGACCATTCAAAGCATAGTATCCAGGCAAGGAATGGAGGAGCCCAGTGTTGTACCCCAAGACTACAGGGTACAATCTGATACCTTCCAAGGCCAGGAAGGCTGTTGGAGAAAGTGTGTGTGGGTCCTGGTTGTATGAGGGGGTGGCTCTGCCTGGATTACTGCAGTATTCTCAATGGACACTTCATTTCTAACAGTGACAGTGGGTTTCACAGCACAAAGCACAGTCATCTTATATGTGACCTGGTGACTCCTCCACATGGACAGTGACCCTTGGGCTTGAGTCTCTGAGAGGAGAAGAGTTCTATTCTAGACAGATTCCCTTAAAACAGTCACAGGAACTAGTTCATGCGGACGTTTGAGTTCCCTTCTCCGTCATGCTCTGGTAGGTAGCGTGGGCTGAGTCAGGTCAGTGGTACCAACTGAGCATCAGTGCACTGAGTCTCAGCGCACTCTCAGTGGTCTCAAGGGGGCAGAGTTACTGGCTCTTTTTGAGCTGAACCTGTCATTCCACCCCCAAATCTGTCCTTCTAGCCATGCCAGATATCTGTTTCCCACACTCGCCTTCCTTCTGGGGCATAGCTTGCTCTTCCCTGGATGGGTCTGAATTTGGAGAACTGGGGGGCGGGGAAAGGTTTAACCTTGCAGAGTCTTTGGCTTTGAATTTTTACTTGAATCTGCTTCAGGGGCTGAGCCTGCCTGCCTGGCATCGCTAGGGATGGCTAGGGCCGCAGGTCAGAGAAGACAGAGCTTAGGAATGTGGGAGCCTGGGCAGAGGCCTGGGAGATGGGCTCATGTGGGAAGAGATGGGTACCTGAGAGGACAGACACAAGTGGTTAGACAAGCAGGTGCTTCAACATTTTCCATCTTACCACACTGAGTTTTCTCTCCCGTTTCAAAGCCCCTGTCTGATAACCGAGACTTGGGGGTTAGTTATAGGCCTGTACATGATTACATCAAGGCATTAGAGCAGTGGCTGGCCCTGGTTTTACTTTCGTGTGCCCAGCGACTTGAGAAAATACAGAACTGGTTATGAGGCCCCTTCTGTAAATGCTCACCAACTTAGAGAGCAGACATTTGTCTTTTAAGACTCACTTACCCTCTACCATTTGGGCCACCTTTTTCTTATCTTCAGATCTTGCCTGGAAAATAGGAATGGCAACCAGTTTGCTTTAGGTTTAAGAGGAAGCAGTTACTATTTTATTTTGCAGAGAGAGAAAAAGACTTATGTGCTATTAGTCATACTCTGAACACAATAGTACCACTGAGGACAGAATGCTCAGGACATAGAGACGAGACCTTTTATTTGAGTGAATAAATGTAGACATGGAAAAGCCAAGGTTTTATGCCTGATGGGTTTCCTGGAAGGACAATTAGTTCATGCATATGTGAGACTCTGCTAAGGCCAACAGTATCCTGTAGCTGAAGGAGTTGGGACCTGCAGAGTTTCATATTCTGGTTATTTTAGGGATGAGGCCCAAGTCTCAGTTGAGATTCATTTTGCTTTACGTGTACTGAGCACATTCATCCTGGAGGTGACTTTATAGGATATTATTTTTGACAGTTTTGTACATGAAAGAGTTTCCTGTTATGGAATTTTACACTCGGCCTCATGTTGACACTCCAGGACTTTCAGGCCCTGAAGCAGTTCAGATCTTTAGATTAGGGAGGCTCAGCCTGAAATGGTTTGAGTCACAAAGAAAATACAAATGAGCCACTAGGGAGATATCCATGGACAAAATGCCCTGCAACTGGAAATGGATTCCTAACTTGACGTTTCACGAAGCCAGGCTGTTACCCCTTTACATAAATTTGTATGTATGGGAGCAGTTGTTTTCTTTCCCTAGAGAAAAGGGTACATGGGTTTGTTTTTCAGTGATGATGAGAGACAGGAGGTGAGCAGGAGGCCTCACTTAAGGAAGTATGACTTTCAGGATACACACGACCCAGAGAGTTTGGTACTTTGGATACGTCCCTGGCCTCCTCCTGACCTTGAGGGAGCAGGAAACAGAGAAGCGGAAGGCCAGGGGGTATCTACCTCAATCTGGTTACTTTAGGAGAGGTGTGTACTCCAAGTGGGAAGGAGTCTATGCCAGACACAAATCTAAAGAATAGGAAAGAAGAGAGCAGAGTGCTTGGGGTTCAAACAGTACTAGGGGCTCAGTTGATCCATGTGGGGGTGGCTCTTCACCAGTCTGTTAAAGTCTACAGAGGTGCCATGCAAAGAGGGTGCAAGTGAGCAGCAGGCTTGCTCCCAGCAAAAGCAAGTGACCACTGGCTATTCTCAGAAATAACTTGGAGGGTGGTCACTTTGTACCACAGTGCATGTGCCCTGTAACCTGAGGGTTGGAGCTGCTTTGGACTCTCATGCTGGAGAAGGTGTAGGTATCTGGCCAGGGCTGATGTTGGCATGGATGAGAGCTGAGTTCAGATGATACTTGCGTTTTGGATCTGCATCCTGAGTTGCTGGCTGCTGAGCTTGAGTGATCTCGCGATGCTCTGAAGGTAGTAGATGAGCATGCTGGCATGGAAGGACATGGGATAGTAAGCGGGGTTCTTTAAACTGCTTCTGTAGCTTCCCAGCCCTGCTTAGGGAGCAGCGGAAGTGAGGGTTTCCCGGCTAGAAGTATACTCACTAACTTCTGAATCTTGAACAAAAATACATCTGCCTTCTTTCTCACTGCCTGTGGTCCCTGGGAAAGCACAGCTTCATTTTTTTTTCCTTTTGTTTCCTGCAGCTGACACCTATTGCTTCAGATTCTGCACCCTGACAATAACTATAAGGCACCAAGACCAGCAGGCACCTTGCAGCCAATCAAGCTGTGGCTACTGGTTTCCCTTCTCTCTGAAAGACCTAATAAACATAAGCTACTCAGCTGAATTATGGCATTTCAAAATTATCTATACTTCTGCAGAATACTCTTACTGGTATTAATAGTGGCCAGACTTGTTAGAGTGGCCACAGTAAACTTCCAGATGATGTGGTTGACTCGGGAGCTGTGCAGTCATCCCTCCGTGACACGGTGGCATGTGCTACTCTGAAGTGTGGCTCAGGATCAATGTTTCGATCACCAACCCTTGTAAGTGCTTTCTGAATGGACTACTTTGATTTCATTATTGGACATCAGTGTGACCAGGTGGCTACACACACAGCTGTCCTAGAAGGCTGAGAGGTGTGGCACCCCCTGGAGGCTGTGGGGAATAGTGTCCCCTCAAGTCTGGGAGTTATGACAGACTCTGTAGGTTGAAGATGTGATGCCCCCTAGGGGCTGGGAGGAGTAGCACTCACAACAGGAGCAGCACAGCTGGAAGTATCACCACGGGGCTGCTGATATGTCCAACTACAGCATGAAACCACGTGGGGAAGTCATTCTCTATCGTCTCAGACACAATGTCATAAATCTTCTCTTGTCCACTATGAAAAAAGAAAAAGATAATTCCAGATTGGACTGCTTTTGGCCAGGAGAATGTTTCAAGGTCTATCAAAAATGTTTGGGTGTCTAGAGGTGGATCTCCAAAAGCGGCTACAAAAGCTGGAGGCCAATCTGCAAATGACCAAGATACCGAACACTCCTAAAATTATGAGAGTAGTGATCTGGTTACCTGGTAGGTCTGGAGGTGAGGCCACTGATCGCACTGTGAGCGCACTGGCTTTTTAGCAAGTAAATAAATGAAGACACCTCCAATGGTTCCTGACTCAAAACCAGCTTAGGCAAAGATGGAGATGGCCGTTGAGATGTGTATGGCTACAGCAAGATACTCCAGGCTGAAAGCTGGCATGGACTGTCTTCACATAAAGCCTGGCTTCAGTCACATGGATTTCTGTACAACCATCTGCTCCTTTCCCCTCCTTTTCTTTTCTACCTCTAAACCCTTCTTTAGATCCACCCACTTGCCCTCTTTCAAACTCCTGATCTCTTTTTGCATCAACTGATAGAACATGCATACTTGTATGCACATGCATATTTATATTATACATACATTTCTAAATGCATTACTACAACCTACTCAGCCTGTATATATTGTATACAAGTATGTTTTCAGTTTTGAGACAGAGTCCTACTCAGTAGCTCAGGCTGACCTTTAACTATTGACAGTCCTCCTGCCTCAGCCTCTCAAATACTAGGATGAAAGGGGTGATGGACCACACCATGCTCTGTTGGTTGTTTTCCATTATTTAGAAATATTGTATTGTGTTATATTAACTTATCCATTTGCTTGTTTACTTATTTCATTTTTTTTTCTGTGTGTGTTACCTGAAGGGACCACAGTTCAGAGATGGCTTGTAGTGGACAATCGCAAAGATGGTCGGCAGCATGCAGAGGAACAGCATGAACAGGAGCATTGCCAGGTAGAAGTTGTTGGATCTGCAGAAAGAGCAAGTATCACGAAGCAGCATTCATTCCAGAGTCTGAATGAGGGCATCCACACGACCAGGCAGAAGCACTGTCACATCTGTGGATGGAACTGCTCTCTTATCAGGGACCTGGAGAGGTGGCTCATTTGCAAAGCGATTGCTGCATGAACACAAGGACCTGAGTGTGATCCCCAGCACCTGTGTGAGAAGGCTGCAGCAGGAAGCATACTTGAAATCCCAGCAATGGGGAGGCAGGGACAGGAGAGTCCCTGTGGCTTACTGGCCAGTCAGCCTGGCCAGACTGGCAAAGCATAAGGTGGAGAGTGAGTGAGAAAGATGCCTGACTGCTATCAACCTCTGGCCTCTACACATAAGCACACATATATGCACATGCACTTGCATATATACACAGACTAACACACACACACACACACACACACACACACACACACACACACACAGTGCTGTGTGTGAGGGGCATGCCCAGCTTAGAAACCCAGAAATCAGCTTTCAGAGAGAACCTTCCACCCGAGCAAGTTTACTTTACAAATACCAGCTGGGCACTCGTAAACCAAGAAGGCAGTGGTCCTATCCCTGTGTGCATGGCTTCTACCCAGTTATCTCTACTCATAGAAATCTCAGAACTACTTTAGGACCCACCAGGGTCCTGACCTAATGCCTTCCTCTTCTCTGACAGCCTTGAGCTTGCTTCTTAGGTCCCATGGGTGGGGCTCTGTTGGGTGTGACCTGAATTGGATCCCATTTGCTCTTGTTTTGTTTATTTCTCTGCTCCTTAATGCTCAAAGTGAATGTTCTGCCTGTTAGTGCCTCATCTCTGGGTCCCAGGTTGTTATCAGTGCTGTCAGCTGCCCAGGCTTCCCTACTGGTGGCTCAGACCAATTTGGCATGTGAGATCCTGTGTGTAGTCTATGGGTTCTAGTGATGCTCAACTATCCTGCCTGTAAGTTTTCTCATCTTTCTCCTTCTCTGCTGAAAAATTACTTAACCAGAAGACCTGTGCAGAATGTAACAGGCAGGGGCTAATGTTTGTACCCTCATTCTGACATGTGGTTGCTTTTGTGGGATATTTGAGAGGTGGTTTGGTCCGTGAGGCCTCCACTCTCATAAGTGGAATTAGTTCAGGTACATACATTCAGCTCATCTCATTTGCTCTTTTGATCCTTGTGTTTGTAGCACACAGGGAGGCCTACTCTTTCCTCTGGAGAACTCTGCATTTGAGGAACATCCTAGAAGCAAACCCTAGACTTATCTGGACTTTAAGCTTCAGAAAAGTGAGCCAAAACATATACTTTGTAAACTGTCCAGGTTTAGGTATTCTGTTATAGTAGCTCAAATGGAATTAACAGAGAAGGTGTGTGAAGTCCCACCCTGTCTCTGTCCCCTGAACTATACATTAATGAACACCTACACATGTGTATTATGAATATGTATAGGTTAAATAATCGCATGTAAATATAGAAAACCATATATACAAACGTAAGCATGTGTGGTCACCGGATAAAATATAAATAGATTACTATGCAGGTCATGTTAAAAATGTTTGAAAGCCACTAACAGATACAAGCAGACACACAGATAATTGCTGTGACGGAGCACTATAACTGGGGTCTAATCGTGAGATTCAAAATGTGTTCTGAATCCACCCACATGGCTAGAGGCAGGGAAGAATAAGTGTTTTCAGGATTATAGAACAATTCAATCTTTTAAGCAACTGTGGAGACTAATGCGCGCCTGCCTTAAAACTCAGCATTACACGTTGTGGCACACTCCAGACAAAAGACACTTAGCAGAATGTACAAGGATGTTAGCCCTGACAATAAGGAGCTGGAAGCAGCCATGGCGGAGATAAAGAAATCAGAAGGTCAGTTGTGTGTGTTTTCTCAGTGACATGAAGCTGAGAAACACAGTGTTGAGTGGAAAATAAGAAATCTGAACACAAAGGAGCGCTTTCTCTGTGTCACATTCTACATAAGTGACAGAACCAGGCAAGCCCAACCGGGTCTGTAGAAATCAGGAGGGACTGTGAGGAAGGAGTGGGGTGGGGTGTTCTGCCTTTATGTGGGTGGGTGGGGGTGTACCGTTGTGTGGAGTCTGTGAAAGGCCAAATCTGATACTCCTAACTTGAGCATTTTTTCCAAATGATTATTAGACATTAGTAGAAACCTAAAAGATATTTGGCAAGGGTTCTAAAGGGGTGACAACTGATTTCAAGGTGGAGGGGGTAATAGGCAGTGACTTCATGGGGGAACCAATCAGAGAGACTTGAGGGTTTGATAGATATCATGGTAGGAGGCCCCTAGTTGGAAGAGGCATGCTCAGAGGATGCATGGTCTCAGCTCAAGGCAGAAGCTCCAGCTACCAACCTGGAAGCTCGAAACACTTGCTGGTGGGGTACATTGCAGGTCAGCACTGCCCAGCTCCTCAAGTACATCAGCCCAATGAGCTTGAGAACATTGAATGCTGGAAGACACGGAGAGAAGAAGGCCCCCATCCTGAAATGGAAGAAGGTCAAGTCAGTCTCTGTGTGTTCACATTCAGGGTTGCACACAAGACACCCCATGATGGAGCAAGGGTGGGAGACATTCCGAGTACACCCTGTACTTCAAGAACTGAAGAAACTTCTGGAGGTATGAGACCCAGTCTGCACATTCCAGAGGGATGATGAGTCCCTGAAGGTGGGTGGTGGGAAAGGCCTCCTCTGGGGAGAAGAAGACACTGGAGAACAAGATCCTGGAATAAACTCTAGACTTTGCCGGTCTGGGGAAAGAACTAAGTTAATAAGTTACTGAGTTTCAGACTGAATTAACAAAGGTCAAACATCCCCAACTTTTGTTGGCTGTTGCTCTCAGGCACCTCACATGTGTTAGTCCACTTAATCGTCTGAAACTCTGAAAGGAAGACTAGATAACCAAGTTAGTAGATTGGAAAGGCAAACCTGGGGAAACAAGTCAATTTGCTCAAACACATATTGCCCAAAGAGTGACCCAGTGTCTAGATGTAGACACTTCTAAGAGCAGAATTAATGAGCTGAGAGTACTCAGTTATCTCAAACAAGCTAGGACACCTAGCTATGGCACAAATGTCAAAGGTACAACAAAACCCAGGACCTCCACTTTAGTTTAAAAGCAATTTGTATTGGATATGCAATTGAACCTATTCCGGTGGAATTCATATTTAGTGGCAGGAAAATGAAGTGTTTAATAAGTGTTTTAAGAGCAGTCGTTTGCTCTCTTATGGCAGACATGTCTCCCGTGCCTCTCTTCATCATCTTTTACTGCATACGATGACTGCAATTACTTGAAAGAGTTGTAGTGAAAAATTTAGTTCAGTATTCCAGAGATCTAGCACATATTAAATAAACAGTACATATGGTTACAATGACTTAATTTATACAACTGGGTTCCCTATGCAGTGCTGTGACAGATGTTGGAGGTTGTGTTTTCTGAATGTACCGAATATCCAAGCTTCCTCTTTTTCTTTGTCTAACATTATTTGGACCCACAGCACCATTTGTGGTCCCATAGGTAAAGCGGTAGGTCCCCTCCCACTACTGAGAAAAGAATGGCAAGATGACCCCTGCCAGTGTCCTGGTGCTCCTAGGAACAGGATCTGCTTGGCTGGAGGTGCCCCAGCTAAAAGGTCTTGTCAGGATCCTGGTCACCCTTCAGGGTGTGCCAGCTATCATGAAGAATAGGCTTCCGTCTGGGGCTAGTGTCCATATGAAAGGAGTAACGGGAAACACCCAAGATGGGCCTATCTCTAAGTGCTCCAGTATAACCACAGAGTTCCTGACACCTTGGCAAGAAGCAGTCTTCTGCTCGCTCACCCCCTTCCCACCTGAAGGATTCCACCACTCCCTATGCAGATGCTTTAAGGGCTATGACCAAAAGTAGTTTAAAAAAGAGCCACTCCCTCTGTCATTCTTTTCTGTAAAATCCTCAGGAAGTCATTACTAAAATAACCTCACTCAAGAATTCGTCACCCTATTGGGGTTAGGGTTAGGGTAAGGGTTGGGTTAGGGTTAGGGTTAGGGCTACGGTTAGGGTTAGGGTTAGGGTTAGGGCTACGGTTAGGGTTAGGGTTAGGGTTAGGGTTAGGGCTAGGGTCATCCTGATGATGCTTATGGCTGTGTGTATAGGTCCCTCTGGGCCCCCTTAGCTCATATGACATTAGAAAAGCTGGCATGCATCATTAACCCTACCAAATCATGCCTTGATTGTAGACAAGGTGCAGCACATTCTCGGCAATCTTGAATTCTCCATATTCAGGCTGTTAGAGAAAAGCATTTGTATTAAGAATCAAGTCATAAATTCCTTTGTGCACAGTAGTGCATTGTGGCCGTTTATACCAACTTCTTCACTCTTGTAAATACTCAGACATCACTGTCTTGCTCGCTCTCAGCAAATGGTGTAATGAAACCTGGGTCAGGAGCTCAGTGGTGCATGACCTCTCCCCTTTCCTCATGAATCCCCTTTGTGGTATCTCTGCCTCACTACCTGGGTCATGCTCTTATGCAGCTATTTCCTTAGACTGAAGCATTCCCTTCTGAAAGGCGGGTCAGGAGAATTAGGAAAGTCAAGACTTAAAGCTCAGGAAATGTCCAAGGTCAGAAGGGCCTCCCAGAGGCTATGCAAGCAGTTCACAAGGAAAGGAAAGACTCTTTAGTGGAGCTGCCTACAAGTGTGCAGCAAGCTTTGCTGACATCAGCCATACTGGCATTGGCATTTTAGTTAAGTAGCTGTCTGAGTCATCCATGTGTCTGTAAATAATCCTTCACCCATCCTTTTGTAAGTAACTCCAAGAATCTTGTAGGTTCACTAAGCTGGACTTGAATGGCATCACTTCTTGGGTCTGTTTCCCTCTATTTGAGATGAACAAAAAGTAGACTCCCCAGAAAAAGCTGTATGACGCATGCCCGCCTCATTCATAGACAAGCCAACAGGAAGAGATGGATTTACTTCTAGAACCTTCCTCAAGTGAAATACTGGGGGAAGGATTTTACTTACAAACTTGCTTTCAAGGTCCCAACACCAATAGTCACTTAGGTAGCGAACAAAAAGTCCCCGGAAGAAGTCTATGAGGAGGATGCTGGCCACGGTGAAGAGCATGTCAATGACAGACAGCTTCAGCATCTCCTGCAACACATCGGGTCCTGCTGTCACCATGTCCCGACCCCACAATCCTCCCTCCTGCCGTCTCCACAGCTCTCTTCCTGGTTCTCCCTGTCTCTGTCCCTTCCATGGAGCCAAAGTCAGGAGCCCTCTTATGTTTTCCCTTTATATCTCTATAGAGCACAGAGGCAGAGGGAGGGGTTTCTATCACACCATGGATGTTTGGACAATGTCTGCTCATTTGAGTTTGGATTGCAAGATCCAAGGCAAAGACACTACTACATAAATCTTGGGAAGACCCTAAGGTCTGAGGCTCTGAAACAAGCTCTTAGCCAGATGTGCTTATGAGGTTGGTGACGACCTTTGACAAGGACCTTGCTTAGTTACTGCTCGACAGTAACTTTGCTCTGATCACTAGGATTAATTTTGAATTCTGGAGCACAGAAAATTAAAACCTCACTGGATCCCATATTCTTTTTCTATGAAAAAGGGACAGTGATGCCCAAGAACGTTCCCAGGGTGAAGTGTTTTTGGGGACTTCTCAAAGGGCAGAGGAAAACACCTGGCCGACATATGTCTCCCAGCACTGGCCTTGTGGGCCCTGGATGTAGGGCACTGTCTTGTTGGCCTTTGTGTGTGGCGTGATAGAAGTCAGAAAGCTTGTCTCTTCCGCAACCCATGTGCTAGTGTTTCTTCTGAGCTCCACTCCTGACCCAGGTGTGGGCCACTGCCCTTCTTCAGACACTGTCCTGGTGGCAGAGAAAGTGGGAGCATCTGCCCAGTGGCTTGTGATGTTTTTAGTAGCAGCTTCCTGTTGAGAGGGGAAGAGAAGGAAGGAAGGAAGGAAGGAAGGAAGGAAGGAAGGAAGGAAGGAAGGAAGGAAGGAAGGAAGATAGGTAATTTATATGTTTTTAAGAATCCAGCTTGGACAAATGAAGGGAGCTGCCACATTTGCTTTGGAGGGATCATTCTCTCTCTCCAAGTGATCATACTTCTCTCTGACTCTCCACCCTATCTCTTTCTCCATCTCTCGTCACAATTTTTCCCCACTCTTTGCTCCTCTCTTCTCTCCTTCCTTTTCCCTTACCATTTGACTAGAGGTGACCACACTTACAAGACACCAGCTAAAACATACCATACTGTCACCTAATGAGTATCAGAAATGGCTCTACGGTTCTAGGTGACTTCTTTTCAACCTCAAGGGTATTTTAAGTCATATTCACAAGGAGATCGGGCTTCAGAAGGTGGTAGCCTAATTCTCCAGACAGACTTCAGGTAATTTGCAAGGTCAGGGCCAAGGTCTATGTGATTTCAAAGTCCTGGCTCTCTATGACCTCTTTGACATATATATATATATATATATATATATATATATATATATATATATATATATATATATATACACCCTTTATTTATTTATGGTATTCTTTGAGTAAACCACCCTCAGGAAGCCCCTCTTCATGCCTTCTGTCCCCTCCCACTCATGGTGTCCTCGAGGGCTGAGCAGGTGGAAATGAATATTAAAACTGCTCTGTGAGTGTGGGGCTGGGACTGGAGCACACTTGGAACCTATGGCCGACTCATCTTCCTGTGCTCATTTGAAGCGCTGTCGCAGTCTTCCTTGATAGAGGAATGAAAATAAGGTAACATGGGCCAGAGAGACGTGGCCCAGGCTCTCATAACAGCACTGTTGGGGCTTAAATTTCTCTCCACACCTTAAAAGGACCATGGTGGTAAGGATTGGAACATATGAGACACAAGTATAAGCACTAGAGGGCAAAGATGATGAAGACACTGGCATAGGGGTGCTTTGTGGGGAGCAACTACAAGAGTCTGTCCAGTCTGGACAGTGATGGGACAGGGGCAGTGCAATCTAGGCCTTGATGTTGGGTGACCATCCAGTCTAGGCAGTAGTAGCAGGTACTATACAGTCTAGGCAGCTATGACAGGTACCGTTCAGTGGTGATGGCAAATGTCGGTCCTATCTGGATGCTCACCTCAATGTTCATGCTGTTCACTTTGTCCAGAAGAGCAATGATCAAGCTGTAGAGATTTCCTAGATACAGTACCAGGACCCTGAAAACCACAAGCTGTCTTGAGAAACAGGAACACCATACATAGGACCAGCAGTCTAGAGCTACCAGGGAGCTCAAGGTCATCATGGACATGCTAATAAGACAGTGGGCACTGCATGGGACTTCCTTTGTGCTGTCATTGAAAAGCCACAGGCTACGGGGTACTAGAGATGGCTAAGTAAAGGAATTTGTTGGTCATGCCAGACTTTTGCCTTTGATCCTCAGGAGCCACATGGTGGAAAGAGAAAACTGACTTTCACAGGTTGTCCTCTGCCCTCCACGTGCATCACACAGACAGACAGACAGACAGACAGGCACGCAAGCACACACACACACACAAAGATAATGTAAAAATTAAAACAAAACTTAGACTACTTGAATCATCTAGCTTCAGCAGGCGATCCCACGGTAGCCTGTTAGAAACACTAGTGCAGCAGAAAGACCACGGGTTCTGTAGGGTGACACAGTGCGTGGCCCATGCTTTCTGGTCTGTGATGTTGTTACCTAGCATCATTCCCCAGTTTCCAGCAAGTTTGTGCTACATCCTCCATTCAAGGAATGAGTGAACGGAACTGCGGGGTTCCATGAGGCTGAAAGACCAGCAGGCCACTTGGAGATCCCAGCACCCACCCTTGGAAGTACAGGCTGGGCTCCACAGCAGCACAGAGAGGCAGTGTTACAGTTACACCATAGCTGCCAGGCAGTGGGATCTGCTTGCTGCAGGGTGTGCCAATCATTATAGACACAATGTCTGTTCAAGAGTGGAATATTTGGGAAACACATCCTGGCATTGCCAGCAATAGAGCCTTGGGTCTTATGGGAAACCTGCCTAAAGAAATAAGGTGGAGGGGGTTGGGTGGAGAGATAGCTCAATGGTTAAGAGCACTGGCTGCTCTTCCAGAGGTTCTGAGTTCAACTCCCCGCAACCACATGGTGGCTCACAACCATCTGTAATGGGATCTGATGCCCTCTTCTGGTGTGTCTGAAGATTGCTATAGTGTACCCATATATGCAAAAATAAATGGCCGCGTCATTAAAAAAGAAAAATGAAGAAGAAGGGCAAGGGAAGCAGCCTCTGCAGATCCTTCACTGGGTCAGCGATGTGCACATGTGGCCGCCATCCCAGTGAGAATCTTAAGGAGAATACTTCCCCATGGAAATGACAACTCAGACATCCACACTGGCCTCTTCCATCTCTGTGGGACGCAGGTGACTCCATGTACAGGCAGCTTCTTAAGTAGACACGCTTGCCGCTTGCCTTTCCTCTGGAGCTGCAAGGGGGCTCCTTTACTTGGCATCCCAGGTGACCTCAGCGTCTGTCTCAGCCTATGTGGGTCACAGCCCCTTCAATGGTGTGTGGTCAGTGCAGATGGAGGAAGAGCCCAATTAGCTCTTGGCAGAGCCTGGGCTTTTGTTTGGGTTCTCACTGCATCTTGGATGAAAGGTATCATGGTCTGCTAGTGAGTTAATGGAACCGAAATAATATGTCTTGCTCTTATTACCAGAATTATGCCTCATTTGTCTGGGGTTACATCTCTCTGTGGCTCTGTTTCTGTAGTTTTGAGTATGAGAAACGAGACCAATCTGTGTAATAGGATTGCCGTTACACCAAATGCAATAATGGAATCGATTCTCCCCAGTGCCTGTGGGCAAGGAAGAATCTGAGGCAGGTACTTCTCATCCAGGCGGGATTGGTGCAGAGTGGAACAGAACGCAGCAGGGTGAGGGGGCCCCAAGCCTTGTCCCAGGTCTCCCATGCTGCGGGGTTTTGGTCAACTCCTTGATCATTCTAGTGATGGTTTTCTATCTTTACAGCTATAGGGTTTCAGGAGTCAGAGAACTGGAGTCGCCAAGCCAAACAACACCCTTACCTCTTTTAGTAAATAAAGGGCTGGCAGTCAGCCCTCTGTTGACCTATCAGCTGTAGCTTTTTTAATGCCATTCCCTTGGAGCTTGGAGTCAGGACAGACATGAATGCATAGATGACAGAATCTAAAAGATTGACTGTCCTGTCTTTTTCAGAAGATATTTACTGGTTCCAGAGCGGAACTAATCCTTCTCATAGGGGTGTGACATTTAGAGAGTGTCATGAGGTGTCACAGGAGATGGCTTGGAGAAGCCAGCATGGGTAGGGTAGGGAGTGACTGATCATGCCTCTGATACTTCCTATACGATGGTTATCAGCACATGAGTTGAAGTGGAGTATACAGAACCCCAGGGAAGAAAAGCAGCTTTCCAGAAAGATACCCACAAAGCCCTTGCTAGACGTGAACGTGGCTCTCTCAAGGAGGCAGTCTTGAGATGTTCCCTTGGACACAGTCTTCTCAGGCCACATCTGTTTATGACATCCATTGTGTCTTGGTACAGCCCATACCATCATCCAGCTTTACTACCAGAGTATGAGCTGTCTCCATCATGTCTGGCACACAGTGAGGGTCTATGCCACCACTCAGTCAAACCACAGAGGGGATTCAATCAAAACAAGACATGTTTTCCATCATTTTGCTGCTCATTTCCTGTCTGCTTTCCCTCTGCCCCTCTGCCCCTCATGCTCCTTTCTCTGCATACTCCTTTGCACTACCTATAATTCCAGCTGTGTTACTGGCACTATTCTATTCCCTCTTGCTCTGACTCTGCGCCTTTCATTCCTACTGCTGCCAGCTTTCCTGAGCAATCTCCTAGGGGAAGCTCTCTTCTACATGTGGAGAAGCAGCAGAATGCCTTAGCTCTGCAATGATTCAGTCCCTCTGTGGATGGCTGATGGGTGAACCACCTTGGGGCTCTTCCCACCAGGATGCTCTACCTTGCTAACTGGAAGCGCAGCGTCGTCCGTGGATGGTACATCTCCAAGGCAGCGATGAGGTCAAAGGCAGACGGTGCTAGCATGGTGACGAGGGAGACTACCACGCTTACCTATGGAGAGAGTATAGACCCCTCAAGTCCCCCCTCTCTGCTCTCTCAACCACACTTGGTTTTGTATTTGGCCACCTGCCAGTGTGAATGTCAGTTAACAGGGACACTGAGCCCCTGTTTAGAAACCTCCCCAAATTTCTCTTAGAGTTATCCTTTTTTTCAGGCTACCACCACTCCATCATGGAATTGTTCCTTTCTGGAACTCTCTGTTAGGGTCAGGAGGATGCTTACACGTGTCGTCTGGGCTTTGGTATCATTTCTGTCCCATTTACCAATCACTACCTCATTGTATTTATACCTCCCTGACCTTGGTTAGAAGATGGAAATAATTGCTATTATTATGATCAGAAAGGGGAAGGCAGAGAAGTAATTGAATATCCCTCTGTACACAGGGGATTAATTATCTTGAGAACCATGCCTGGCTCTTGTTTGTCTGGACTTAAGGGAGAAGAAAGGCGAGTTTAAGCTGGTACATAAAATGTTTGAGCTAAATTAAGAAATAATTTCTGAACAGATGTTTAAAAATCTGCCGTTTTATAAATGTGCAAAAGGTACAAATTTACTTAACCCACATAACTTGTATAAAATACAAGATGTGAGAAAGACTATCTGGTATAACCTCAGATTCTAGGAAATGATTGAGCACAGGTGAACACACACAGGATAGATGTATGCCCATCTACAAAATGGATGTTATTTTTATCAGAGTAATATGAAAGGTGTTTTGAAGTCATTTTTGTCTTTCACATCTTGGCAGGTAAATTGGGCCAAACATTTAGGACAAAAGTCACCATTATTAGAAATTATTAAATTCTCCCTAATCTCCTACTTGGAAATTTTTATGTATGGGTGGGTTGTTCAGTACACAAACAGTTTATGAGACTGGTTTTGGAAACTACTTAAGAGCTGGATAGAAGCAGCTAATGGGATTTGAAGCACATACATGGGTCAATAAAGTCACTGATGCAGCTCTGTGGTAGAGCTCATGCCTAAGGATGCGGATGCAAAGGAACAGATGTGAGCATAGAAAAACTGAACCATAAGGATCAGTGTGGGCACCTGGAGGAGTTCTTAAATTAAGATCTTCCCAGTTATTTAACCAGGACTTGATAGCACTGGCGCTGAAGACTCTGGTCCCTACTCTAGAACTAGCAGGCTATACTCATTTCTAGAGATACTTCAGTCTAGGTCACTAAAGAAGCATACAGGAGGCAAGGTTGTCATCCCCATTAAAGTGCCCCTGCTTTAGAGAACATGGCTGCGAGTAGCTGGGTACCTCATTCTTTTCCCAAAGCGTCAGCTCCTTCTTCGACTGCTCCAGCTTCTGGGACCGGTCCACCACAAAGTAGATGAGATAGATGCTTCCAGCCAGTGAGAGGAGCACTAGGATGTTGGCAATGATTCTCAGGCAGACGGTCACCGCCCTGCAGAGAGAAGCAGTACCCGGATGCAGATGGCGGGACTTGAGGCCCGGGGCCTTTCCCCTGCTGGGCGCCTCTTTGCTTCCTCTGTCTCCAATTACTCACTTTCTGAGAGATCAACAGAGTTGTAAATGTGGCCAGGCAGCAGCTTGGAACTAATAAACCATCCACCATTGGTTTTAGGATGAAGTATGTATTTAGTATGCAAATATTTAATTTGAGGTTTGTTGCTTAACATTGAAGTCCTACAGAGCTCAAGAAATGATTCAGCCCTGAAGGGCTGGCCATGCAGGCATGAGGACCTGAGCTCAGATTCTGAGAGGCAACATTTAAAAGATGTCAGGCAAAGCGGCGTGTACATGTAGCCCCAGTACTTGGCTTTGGAGAGGTAGAGATAGTCAGATCCCTGAAACTTACTGGCCAGCGAGTCTAGTCAAATTGATGAGCTTTGGATTTAGTGAGAGATCCTTTATGGTTATAGAGGTAAGAAGGCATTGAGGAAAAATGCTCATTATATACTTTAGGCATCTATGCACACATATTTATTCACATGTACACTAAACAATACATGCATTATTCTACACACACACACACACACACACACACACACACACACACATACACAAGAGTCCTGTGAAACACACAGTGCTTCACATAAAGTTTTCAGCAAAAGAAAAATGGGGATAGGAGAAAGACTGGCCTCATCTTTCAGATGACAGTTGGTGGACCCATATCATGAGCCCTGGGGGAGTCCATGGGTGCTGTCTCCCACGGCATACTCATTCTATGGGTAAGAATACATGAGCGTGGACCAGGACCCTATTGAGAACTTCCCAGGGCAGAGGTGGGATAGTCAGCCTAGGTACCAGCAAGCTTGCACAACTCTGCCTGGAGAAAGATGATCTGAAGGGGCACACAGAATTGAACCACTCCTCCTAAGTCCTACTACAGGAGATCTTGGGCAGGCCAAGATATTTCTTTTTATGCGAAATTTTGCCCTTCATAAAAAGAAACTTGTTCCTAAGTGAGATGGTGAATGACATCTTCCAGATAAAAAAGGAAAACATAACGAGCTAGATAGCATGGTTATTCCCCACTCTAGAAGGGAAATACTATAGACCCTGAACTGGGGCAGAAGACACTGAGAGAACCAGGTTCATCAGTGTCATCCTCCTGCCTCTAGAGCACACAGTTATCATTGCCAGGATCACACTACCCACTAGGCGCCAGTTAGGAGGAATGTGGCAGGGGGATACAAAGTCTGGCTCCCCATGGCCAAGCCCCTGGCATCTTTCCTGATGATCACAGCTGTCTTGAGTGAAGTGGCCAAGTGAGTTTCCTCTTCCTCCGTGTCTCCCCCTGGTCCAGAGTACTTGTTACATCTCTGTCTTCCTCTGAGCAATAGAATGAGGACTAGGGGTGATGGAAGAATAATGTGAAAACTTGTTCATCCTTGGTTCACCGGTAATGAGTTGTTGCGTAAGACCTCTTGGATCTAGAATAAACTTAAAGGTGCCTGCCTACCTTTTTCAAATTCCAGGGATCATTGAAATCATCTGATTAGATACACTAAAGACACAGACTCTGTATCCCACTGCCAGGGATGTTAATCTGAACTGAGCTTTCAGAGGCTGCTGATGACAATGGTGGGCTTGCTTTCTGACCTCTGAGATGCCTGATGGGACCTATCCTGTCATCTCAGTGGAGAGGAAATGTAGGTCAAAAAGGTTGTGGGCTAGCTTTCTGGGTCACTGGGGTTTATGTAAGGGAGGGCTAGGACCCATCCTTCCCCGCTGCTGTGTACAGCTCTTCCTAGCTCTGCCCCTGTTCCCATCATTCCCAGTAGCCAGTAGACACACATTTACCTGAACAGAAGGTTTATAAAATCATCCAGGACATGAAGCAGGTGGGCACGCCTGTCTTATGGAGGACAGGGCGGGCCATGGCCCCTTCACAGCAGTGCCCCCCTAGTCTACTGGGTCTCTGTTTAAAGCTCTCATGACAAACCTGGCCCCCAGAAGATCATCTCTGTAGGCTCTGGGAGTGAACGGGATGGTCCTTGTATCTCAGGGACTCAGAGATTTGTTTCTAGATAAATTAGTCCTAACTCATGTGTTTCCTTCACTTTGCAAAGTAGAAATTATTACTGAAGTCAGCCACTTTATTATATAAGTCAAAGAATAGGAAACTGACGAGTCTCAGACCTCCCATCCAGTTTCAGCAGGTTCTGCAGGAGGAAGCACTCCCAAAGACTGCTATAGAAAAAGAACAAGGACCCCCCCCCCCAGGTCGTATTACTAAGGAGATTGGCACCAAGAGGAAAGAGTAGCTATGTAACAATTGTGAAAATAAGATGTGGACAACTTGATAATTCTTTTGTACCAAATGAGGCAAAAAATTAATGAATAGGTATATGAATACTTACATGTTTTTGTTTTTTTTCTTTTCTTGCTCTTCCAGTATGGCCTCCTTGAAGGAAAAATACATATAGCATTAGGACTTAACCTTGTAACCAACTATAACCACTAGGAATAATGTATCAACTGGGCATGATGGCTCATACTGTGATCCCAACCCTTAGGAGGATCAAGACTTTAGGACCATGCTTGGCTACATAGTGAGTGTGAGCTCATCTGGGTCTAAAACCAAAAACAAACCACTACCACCACCACTAACAACAACAGCAGTAACAGCAGCAGCAACAACAACAGCAGCAACAACAACAGCAACAACAACAACAGCAGCAACAACAACAATCCCCATCTATTATCTTAACTCTTATCTTCAATACCTGTGACTTTCTTCTGTAAGTTTCTATTGGTAGCAGTAGATTAAATATTAATTATATAATAGTCAATTATGCAAAATATTTGGAGATTGGGAAGAAAAAATGGAGAAAAGAGGCTGTGATATTTTGAATCGTGGAAATATTTCCTCCCCAAAATAAGGTTTCCTTTAATTGCCTATGACACTCAGATGACCCAAATCTCTGATTTTGATCACATTTACCTCTAAACTAAAAAGCTTATATCCATAATGTAGAAGTATTTATTCACATATAGGTTTTAGCAATCCATTGCGTAAGTTATTAAAAATACACAAATCAAAATTTTAGGACAATGGAACAATACACAGAAATAAGATGTTTTGAGCTTTTGTTCCCATATCCTTTGGGCTCTTGGCTTTCATTATCAACCATGGTTACCTCTTTGCCTCTTGTTGCCCTGAGCCTGGAATGGAAGAGAACAGTGCTGGCTCTGCCAGCAGGGGGCGCTGACTGTTTTGCTGCCGGGACTCCATAGCACAGCCTTCACTTACCCTAATGCTGTTCAGGATGGCAGCTGTTTTGCTTTCTGCAGCCTCTGGGTTTCCAATGAGATAGTCCCAGGCACAAAACACCCGCCAGCAGAAGGTGTAGTTTTCATTGGAAGCACTGGCCAGGCTGGTGCGGGAGTTCTTAGCCATCCTGCAAGAGAGCCACTAGTGAGGTCACAAGAACAGGTCTCAGGGATGGGATCACCCCCTCTGAAGTGCCAAAACCTGACATGGAGCCTTTGTGCTGTAGAGAAATGAAATTTAAGGCCTGGGATTCATGCAACTT
>NC_034590.1:55000687-55010090 GCF_900095145.1 Mus pahari | reverse complement strand
TTGGAAGCCTGAGGCGGAGAGCACAGTGAGACAAGCCTGGGCACGCCCAGGCAGGCCATTGTTGGAACATTCCTGGGACTGAACCAAATGTTCTGCTGACNNNCCCCTCAGGTCTCCTAGCATTCCTGCCTTTGCACGCACCATCCTGCAAATGTGTACGTTTAAATGAGCCAATCGCGGGTAACCACGCCAATTCTTGCTAGCCCCTCCCCCTCCCCCTATAAACCGCCTAGCTTTCAGGCCACGAGGTCGGCACCTCTGCCTCCTGTGTGAGGTATGTGCTGACCCGGAGCTCCGCCATTAAACTACCTCATGCTTTTACAACAAGAAGGCCTCTCGTGTTTCCTGGGAAATCCTGACTCCCGTAACTTCGGGGGGGGGTGTCCCCGAAAATGGGGGTCCTACAGTGCAACCTGGGCAAAGCTGTCCTCTGACATACCTCCTCAATTCCTATTTGGCAAACAGAACACTGGCTGGACTTTAACCATAGTTGGACCCTCAGACCCAACCTTTACCTGTGTGGAAATGACAATGGTAATTATCATGTGATACCACACTGTGATCAGCAGCCATTCAGGTTTGTTTGTCCCAGGAGGCCTCATGTCTGCAGCTGTGATGGTGAAGTCTTCACCTGCTCTCTGGGCTGAAGTTGTGTTCCTGAAGCTTCTGCCTATGGTAACTCCTCCCCATGTGATCACCAAAACTGCTGAGTCCCTCCTGCCCAGGACAGTCACTTATTTTAAGGCAGGAGACTCCCCCTCTGTGTCCTTTAGACCATCTCTCCAGTAATAAGCCTTGGCTTTCTTCCCCAGCTACATTTCTTGTTCTCTCTTCTGCTCTGAGTTAATTTTAAAGAATAATACCTAGTAAAGGCTAGAAAGTGTTCTGGAGGGATCTTGAGTTGGAGAGCCTTCAGTCATAGGAAGAGCCCTTCCAAGTCACTGTACATCTTTTCAAGGTTTGTGGGTTTGCCTATTCATTTGCTATGTAGTTTCTGATAAGCACCTCGATGTGTACTTTGCTGCCCGGGCAATAGGGGGCGTGGCAATGGTGAAAGAGCAAAGTAGACCAAAGGTAAGAGATAAGTTAATCAAGGCCAGGCTCTCCCTAAGCTCCTTTGCCAACTCTGCATATCCCCCTGCCCCCAATCCCCCTCTCCGACTCCCTAGCTTTACACAGAAGCATAGCAGGCTAACCTGGAAGGGAGCCTGGTACTTTTCTGAGTCAATGTGTGCACAGAGGAAAAGAGAGTTGCCACAGGACTCTGGGTGAGGTTGGTGGAGCTCAAGGTGGTACACTACAGGACTCATAGCTCTAGCCAGTTTTCTTTCTTTTATACTGTGACCCCTGTCCCAATGATGAACGGCAGGCATCAGTGGTATGCTTTACCACTTGGTTACAGATACACACAAAAGCTGTGTGCGTTCTCCCGCCTCTGGTCACCTCGATGTCACTGATCACATCTTAGTGCAGCTATGGCATTGTCCCAATCAGACCCCTCACAGAGCTTTGCACAAAGTAGTCAGCGTATAGTAAGTGCTGGCTTAACTTAGTATAACTCCGAGTCTTGGTCTCTTCCTCTAGAAGACGGCTCTAGTGACTCGTAACTTTAACAGGGCTATTGGCAGGAGGTGAGGTCATACCTGCTTTAACCTAACTCCTGACATGGCCTTGGGAAACAGACATACTTTTTTAAGAGAACGATGAAGCTGTACGCAAACACTGCCATCCCCACCAGGAAATATGCCAAGGGCAGGCGGTAGCCGGCTCTCCCGATCTGCCTCTCTCTTCCGTAGTACCCGTAGAACAGGACAGAGTACTGAAGGTAGCCCTGCAAAGAGAGCACTCGAATTGTTTCTGATTCCTCGATCCCAGAATTGTGGACCCTTCAGCTCTCCCTCAAGGTCTGGGTGTAGTCAGCGTTAGCCTTACCCCCAGGGACCAGACAGTGTCCAGATCCTGTGCAGATGTGACCTGCTCTCGGGGAATGGTCTTGCTGGCTGTACTTCCAAAGGGCTGGCCTGCGATCAGCTGGTGAGAGAGGAAGGGAAGACTCTGGGCTAGGGGACCAGATGAAAGGAATGGCGGATCCCCAGGTGTCTGTCGAGATGCCCCGATGGTATCTCTAGGGATTGTGGTATACTTTAGCTTGATTCTTTTCAATGAGAAAGTAATATGTGCATAAGTTTTCCGTCGTCTGATATGCGCCTGCCCACACTGTTACTGTGTAAACCCATTTGAAATAAACACAAGTGGTTTCTGTGGGTAATTCATCGAGGTCCCTGGACCTCTTATGCTCCGAGGAAATGAATGGCTCTATTTGTTTATAAGGATGGAGTTTACTTGGAAAACTGGGTAGTCAAACTAGTACCTGGGCAAATACAGTCTGTCACCTCATTGCACCATTGGGAAAAGTAATCAAAAGAAAAAGTACACACATGATATGAAATTCAGATTTTAGCTACCCTCCCTAGTCTCTGCCATACTCAAACCTTCTTTTGCGACACATGGCTACTTTGAGTAGTGGTGACTAAGTCTGTGTTCTTTTACTAAGCTTTCCATGTTCTCCCCAGCCTTCCTAGTGTCACAGTGAGGGCAGCAGGTTATACCACCCGCCTCTCCCTCAGGCTTTGCACCTCCCACCTTGATCCTGGGGCAACTCTTACCTCAGGAAGGACAACAAAGGCACCAGTCATCACTGTGAGCACTATGTTAATTCCAAATAACCACCTCAGGAAGATGAAGTAGGAGGCCACGCCAGATCCAAAGTGACCTATGAAGGACAACGGAGAGTGGCTCCGCTCAACCCTCACAGCACAGAGAGCCTTGTCACTCACCTTCAGCAGCAGCAAACACAGGAAGAGTGATGTCATATGGTGCCTCCCAATCCCCCCTGTTGGCTGCTTAGCTGGGTCAGCATCCTGTGTCTGGTCCCTGGTTCTGTATACAGCTCTGGTTGACCCAAACACTGGCAACCTCCTCAGTGCTGTACCCATTTGAATATGCTGAGTCAAACTTACTAACTCATGTGTTAAGAGACTTTCATATACTGTAATATGTTGCATTACTTTGCATATTCAAAGGTTCCTCTAAGGTCCTTTGTCTTAATTTCAACATGGAAACTATTGTGGTGTTGACTGGAGTAGCCAGATAAAGGGTATGTAGAAACTCTGTAATGTTCTGTATTCACACACTTCCTCTCAGCTTAAAGGTAAGAGAGCATTTAACTCCACTGAAATATCAGAAATGACTTTTCTAACTTCCCATCTAGCTTTTTTTTTTTTAATGTCTATGAAATCTATTTTGAGGCTGGAGAGATGGCTCAGTGGGTGAGAACATTAGCTGCTCTTACAGAGGACTTGTATATGATTCTCAGCATCCCCATGGTGGCTCACAAGCATCTGTAACTCCTCTTCCAGACACCTTCTGCTGGCTTCTGTGGGCAGGACACACATGTGGTGCACAGACACATATGTAGGTGACACATCCATACACTTGAAAATAAACAAATCTTTAAAAATTATTTTCCAATAGCTAAATTAAAAAGTAGTTTTTCTAGACAGTTCCCCCTCTTCACTTTTATGATTAAACAGGTCTCCATGCTGAGATCTCATTTACTGTATCTTCTGTATTTTTATGATTTCTGACTATACATTCATATATTAATAGAATATCAAAATGATAGGTCTAGATTTACGCTTTGAAACTGTTGAATCTACCGCAATATTTCTATTGACTCCAGTAATAACTGGATGCAGAAGTAACAACAGGATACACTGCTGTTTCTGAAATGTTCGCCTAATCCTTTGAATGTTGGTCAGTGAATGAATGTACTAGGAATGAACCCGGAGCCATGGAGGAATGTGGAAAGGCAACTCTGGGACTTTTCCCATCATGGGAGGTGGAGAGGGGACCAAGCTTTCCTCTGAGTCTCACATGAGCAGAGCCTCTCTAACTGTACAAGTGCCTTGGGCTCACTCTACTCCATGATGGCCGAGGCTCACCAGCTGTCTCAGGCTGTGTGCTGCCCACAGTTGCACATCATCCCGGCAGTCCACCAGTGGATACTCACTCTCAATTTTCTTTATCCTCATTTCCCAGGGGATGAAGATAACCACAAAGTTACAGGCCAGACGGGCGAATTTCCGCCAGAGCTAGACAAGAGAGGCCATGATTAGAAAACTTCTCATTTATAACCTTGGTAATAGATAGGGCTCTGGGGTGGATTCTGGGTGGAGGAGGGGCTCCTGGAAACATCCACAGAGCCTTTAATTATAGTTTCTCAGGCTACTAAGCATCTCTAAGTCAAAGCAGCCCCTTATTTTTCCTGTGTCCTGACCAGGTGGTATATCTCTGGTTTGCATTGTGAGCTATGGGGTCTGCATTCCTTTTTGGAGGCAGAATCACATAAATTCCAAGCTGGGTTCAAATTCACCATGTACCTAAGGATAACCTTGAACTTCTGATCCTGCTGTCTCTACCTCCCAAGGGGACCCCACCACAGCCAGTTTAACGTGATGCTAATTAAGATCAGGGCTTTGCACATCCTCAGCAACCATTCCACCTACATCCCAACCCTGTGATCTGTAATCTTTTGGGTCACAGGCTGCCCTATTCATAGGTTGAGGATTAGGAAAGTGGAGATCTCATTAGGAATGATATCTCAAGATACTCATTTGACCCAGCCACAGACCCCAAGCTGCTCTGTGAGAGAAGCCTAGGAATGGGTCTGACTTACCAGTCCCCCAGATTATTCTACATGCACTTCAGAGACCAAAAATCTAGAATCCTCCTTGAAAATAAGCTCCACTCCAGGTGCATCTGTGTCTTATAAGATATATCCTCGCCAGGCATGGTGGCCCATGCCTTTAATCCCAGCACTCAGAAGGCAGAGACAGGCAGATTTCTGAGTTCAAGGCCAGCCTGGTCTACAAAGTGAGTTCCAGGACAGCCAGGGCTATATGGAGAAACCTTGTCTCGATAAATAAATAAATAAATAAATAATAAAAATAGATATATCCTCACCTCTGTCCTTGCTGAAGCTGCTAGGAATAACCTTGGGAATTTTGTCTGTGAACTCACATGCTTGCCAAAAGTATGAAATCATTGTTCTTTTCCTCAAAGGAGAGTAAAGCAGACTGTGGCTCATGCCGGCTCTACTGTCCAGCAAAATTGAAAGGTTGTGCATTCTAACACACAAACAGTGTCCGGGTTTGTGTTGGAAGCAAATGATATCACTGCACAGGAAAGAGCCACAAATGTAATTACTGCATTCTCAACTGTAAGACAGCACACAGTCCTGACACAGACTCACAGGATAATGTCATTCTGGATGAATCTGCCAAGGCCAGACGGCTGCCTGCCCATGGAAGTCCGAGTTTTATCAGAAGTTCAAACAGTCTTTAGCTCATGGTTTGAGAACCAAGTCAAAGACAGACATTATTCGTGTGAGCAATCACACAGACTGTGTATGAGTAGCCAGGAAGAAATATGTCTGTCTCTGAATTCTCCTTGTTAGGGTCACTGGTCTCTCTTGCAATTTTCTTATGTCTGCCTGGCATCATATGCCCAGAAAGTTCAAGCTTTCTGATCCCCAGAGGCAGATAGGCTCAAACATCCTCTAGCAAAAGCCTGGGCCTAGTAAACACATCAAGTCTCCTCACTGCTTTAAAGCCCTAAAGTCAAAGAAGCACAGGAGAAGTCCAGAGATCTGTCTGAGCTCGAGTTTTCCTTGTACATCTGTCTTGTCATAAGCCCCCAGAAAGTTCCTTTCTTTCTATGGCAGCCATTGGCTTATCTGCAGAAGGAGCAGTGAATGGCATCCAGTCTTTTCCTCATTTAATAGTCTGAGGATTTCAGTGCACAAAACAGGCTGGCTCTGTAGGTGAGAGATGCACTCCCTACCGGTGTAAAGCTTGAAAAGCCAGATTCCCTATACTTAAGTGGTCTTTGGTAATAACAGCTTTGCCTAGAAGGGCTTCCTGGAGGCAGAGGAGAGAGTGGAGAGTTGTGGGATGCTGTCTTCCAGGCACAGCATGCCTACTGCACACTCTCACTAGGCCTGTAAATATGCCTCAAGAAGGAAGGAAGGATTTAACCAGCCCCTGCCCCTCCACCAGGACAACTAAAGACTGCTAATGGAGCAGACATCAAGAGGCTGCTCCTCTTCCTTGGCATCTATAGGCAGTTAATGATTGCTGGGGTAAGTGGCACCCAGCCTTTCCCCCCATTTTTAATTGTCTGAGAATTTCAGCACACAAAACAGGCTAACTCCGGGTAGTTCTATAGGTGAGAGATGCAACTTCCCTAACAGTGCAAGGCTTGAAAAGCCAGATTCCCTACACATATGTGGTATTTGGTAATGTAGAAGAGCTTTCCAGAGCCAGAGAAAGAGTTGGAGGGTTGTGCGTGACATTGTCTTCCATGATGTTGCTACTGGGAAGTTGCCTGTGCTCCTGGAAATAGCTCCCAACCCGTGATCGTCATGCAAGTAAACTCAATTAAACTTGATGATTTGTGAACACATAGCAGAGAGGAGGACTATCCAGGGATGTGAAGGGAATCGGTGGGAGTGAAAGGGGGACAAAGGGGCAGTGGTAGGTGACTACGATCCAAAGGTTTCACATAAAATGTCACAATGAAACCCATATCTACATAACTAGCATGTAATAATAACACAAACAGATATGATTGGAAAAGGTGATTCTTGATGATCATCATTAGGGAAGGCATGGAAAAAATATGCCATGCTTCTCTGATGATTGTCCTCAACCCCCACAGCAGAATACCAGAGAATCTAGACTAGGTCAAGGTCTAAAAAGCCAATGAAAACAAATGGAAAGAACTTGCCAAGATCGGATGAACTGGGACTTAACCGTGGGCATGGCTGACTGTGTTTTGGTGACTCTATTTTGGTTAGAAGGTTCTGGTAATTGGTAAGTTTGGGTTCTTTGATAAACTGTTTACTTAGCAAAAATTGTCACATGTTGGTAAGGGAAGCTCTTGTCCACCTGAGATATCTGTATACCTGGGATAACTGTTCTAACAACATGTATGGTATGTCCTGAGAAGTATGCTCACTTCCAGCAGACATGGAGTTCCTCAGCCGTGTTTCCTTGCAGTGGAGACAGTAAGCAGGATAAGTGTCAGCTGGGGAAGAGTTTGTACCCCTGTACAGAGAGGGCAACAACAAGCAACCCTGTGTCCTAGTCAGGCTGGGAGGGACGCTCTGTTTGGTGCAAAGGTTGGGATGCTCTAGCTTCTAAGGATGCACCTGATGCATCTCTATGCCCCAAACTACACTTAACTGGAAGGAAACGTCCTTGGCTCAGGCGTAGGGAATGCTAAATGGGCTGGAGATGCCATCCCTGTGCAGTGGTTTCAGTGAGAAATGAACCCCACGGGCTCAGGTATTTGAACACTTGGTCCCCAGTTAGTGGTACTGGTTGGGGAGTTACACAGCCTTGACAGAAGAGGTAGGGTCACATGGAAGCATGGGCTTCAAGTGTTCATAGCCTCACCCCACTTCCAGTTTGCTGTCTGCCTTGTGCTTGTGACTAAACACATGATCCCTCAGCTTTCGACTCTAGCTACCTGCCACCGTCCCTCCCTTGTCATCATAGACACTCACTTTGGAGCTGAAACCCCAAATAAACCCTTTCAAAAGTAGCTTTTTTCTTGTGTTTTATCATAGCAATGGAAAAATAGCTAATACCTGCAGTGGGAACTAGATAATTCCAAGTAGGGCAGGGATTTTGGGTTACCTATTTTTGTTACAAAACTCTTCTTCTGACTAACTCAGAATACCTTTCATGTAAGTGATGTTCATTATGTTTGTTAGCCAGAGTTTTGCTTGTAGCCCAGGTTGGCCTCAAACTTGAAATCTTTCTGTCTCAGTCTCCAAAGTGCTGGGAGTATAGACATGTGCCACCACACCTAGCCTGTTAATGTAGTTTCACCTTAAATAAGATTATGTTCTTTATCCATAGTGAATTTGATGGTGCGAAAAATACCAACACCTTTTCATATATGTGTGTGCATGTGTATATGATATATATGTTTATATGTATATATCTACATATGTATATATATTTACATACATATACATAAATATACTGTCTGAAGTCAAGCAATGAAAGGTCTCATATTATTTAAAGCTATTTCCCCATAGCATCTCATATGGTTTATAGAAAGCTAGCAGAAAGCTAGAAGCACATGGGAACACAGAAATACAATTGTGTTCTGTAGATTTACCGCATGAACTCTCTTTCAGTGCAGCTGGTGTAAGGAGTCAGAAGTTATTTTGGTCATAAAACAAACAAACAAACAAAAACTCTGAAGAGTAAGAAGAATGAACACCAAGGCCTAACCTTGGAGGATTTTTAAAAATCACTTTTAGACATCTAAAGTTCATAAATTTTGTTTTAGAAAATTTAATAAGAGTCTATTTATATTTTTCCTGTTAAATTAATAAACTTAAAATATAACATTCAAGATTTGTGTAGATGTAATAAGGTCAGGCTAATTATTTCATTATTTATGTGATGATATAAATGTTAAGACTTTTGGAAAGTAAATTGCAATATTTACCACGAACCAAAAAAAACCCCCACAAACAACAACAACAACAACAACCCACAAAACAAAAGATAAAAACTAAGCAACAACCCCCCAAATCCACACTCATAATGTTTCCTAGGTGGATTATAGCTTCTACGTTTAACCTAAGAATGAATTCAAAATGACAAAATAATCTGCACATGGCAAATGTGTTCTTTGTAGAATTATTAACAAGGGAAACCAGCAACTTAAATATCTACCAGCAGCCAAGGAACAAACGAACAGACATTTTATGATGAAATATTAAACAGCTTTGTAAAATGATAAACATAGACACTATAGATCAATATAAGAATATTTAAGGTTTGAAGTAAGAAAAGAACAAGGAAAAGGTATCGTCATGATGCAGTAAAAATTATGTATTTATATAATGGCCTTAAATGGGACTTAAGATTAAACTATCCTGTTTGGGACACTAAGTGGGGGATGAGCAGGCATAGACATTTTTTTTCCTGTTTTTTGAAGATGTGAAATCTCATTGACAAAGGGAAATTTCATAATATATTCAATTTTAGTTTTAGCTATCTGCTTAGGAGAGAGGATAACCCACTCGCCTAACTTGGATTATTAACTAAGAGCTGGGATTTGCCTAAATCACTCTAGGTGTGAGTGCTGCAGTGCTACAGCCAGATATGGGGAGGAAGCCAGTGAAGTGCATTTATGAGGCTGGGGAGGAAGCCAGTGAAGTGCATTTATGAGGCTGAGGAGGAAGCCAGTGAAGTGCATTTATGAGGCTGGGGAGGAAGCCAGTGAAGTGCATTTATGAGGAAGCCAGTGAAGTGCA
>NC_034590.1:54999332-55000597 GCF_900095145.1 Mus pahari | reverse complement strand
TTATGAGGCTGGGGAGGAAGCCAGTGAAGTGCACTTATGAGGAAGCCAGTGAAGTGCATTTATGAGGAAGCCAGTGAAGTGCACTTATGAGGCTGAGTCAGAAAGGCTGCTGAATAATTCTCACAAATATTTTCCTTTTCCCAGTACACTAGACTGGTTTATAGTATACAACTGGTAACTGGTGGTCCCCGGGACTGAGATTCAGGTTTGGTGGTGTTTGAACTTGTGGACTCATGGATATTCTACAGTTGTTAATGATGGACACTCCTTAGTACGTGTGAGGACTGGGGTAATGGGTTCTAGAGACAACCATCAAGGAGGCCCGCCACGCCTCGTGTGTGCTTGTCACCTCTGCTCCTGCTGCTTGGTAGCCTCGAGTCCTGGTCAGCCTCCCTTCAAACTTCAGCACAATTTCCTTGGCTCGCCTGAGAGAAGAAAAACAAAGTGACCCCAAGTTTACCCCAGCAGGAAAGGAACACCAAATGGCACAGGAGTAGAATTAAAATATTTCATTTCCTAACTTTTGATAACAGGAAAATAAATGCTTTTAAAACTTTTTAAATAGATGAGCTGGAGAGATGGCTCAGAAGTTAAGAGAGATTACTACTCTTTCAAGGACCCGAGTTCTGTTCAACACCTATAATTCCAGTTCCAGGGCATGGGATGTCCTCTTATGACCTCCACAGACACTTGTGTACACACACATACACACACACCTTAGAAGGGTTGTATCACTTATATGGATGAACTAATTGGAAATAGTGAGTTCACACCAGTTACTCGTGATACACTTTGTCAAAGTGCATTCTAGGCTGAGGATCACAGGCTTTGGGTATTCTGATAGCAGCCACCATATCTTAGCTCCTCCACTTTACAGCTTGCCTCTTCCACACATTTCCTCTTATTACATTTCTTGAGATTTTATTTTTATTGTATGTGAATGAGTGTTTGCCAGCATGGATATTTGTGCAGTGCCAGTGAAGGGCAGGGAGTTAAATTTCTGGGCAGTTTGAGCAAACTGCCATGTACGTACTGGGGCTCTCTGAAAGGTCACTGTCTTTCCAGCCCAGTCTAGTCAGTTCTTTAGTAGTAAAACCATGCCTACCTTTAAGGACCCTGCTGCAAGGAAAGAATGCTGTGAGGTTGACTAGTTGAACTGGTTAGTTCTGTGTCAACTTGACACAGCTGGAGTTATCACAGAGAAAGGAGCTTCAGTTGGGGAAATGCCTCCATGAGATCCAGCTGTNNGGCATTTTCTCAATNNG
>NC_034590.1:54991562-54999327 GCF_900095145.1 Mus pahari | reverse complement strand
ANGGGGAAGGNCCCCTTGTGGGTGGTGCCATCTCTGGGCTGGTAGTCTTGGGTTCTATAGAAGAGCAGGCTGAGGAAGCCAGGGGAAGCAAGCCAGTAAAGAACATCCTTCCATGGCCTCTGCATCAGCTCCTGCTCCCTGACCTGCTTGAGTTCCAGCCCTGACTTCTTTCAGTGATGAACAGCAATGTGGAAGTGTAAGCCGAATAAACCCTTTCCTCCGCAAGTTGCTTCTTGGTCATGATGTTTTGTCCAGGAATAGAAATCTTGACTAAAACACTAGTCTAACAAATTTGTGTGTATACAAGCCATGAACCCAATCCAGTCTTGGCAAATGACTGACACAGTGATCACCCTATTGAGTTGACCTGAGATCTCCACTTCAATGATTCCTCTTTTTTCTTTCTTTTGATTTCTTCCCCTCCGCTCTCTCTGATTTTCCACATGTAGCCCTGGCTATGCTGGACTTAACTCTGTAGGCCAGGTTGGCTTCAAACTCAGAGATCCACCTGTCTATGCCTCCCACATGCTGGGATGAAAGGCTTATGCCACCACCACCCAGATCTTTAAAAATAGACAGAAATTGAAATTAGAGAAATGAGTTGGTTAATAAAGTGCTTTGCTTGCAAGCATGAAAATGTGAGTTCAACCTTCAAAATCTACATAAAAATCCAGGTATGATGATGACCACTTAGAATCTAGCCTGCTTGGTGAGGTAAGGACCAGACGAGCCAGACACCGTGTCTCATCAAATGAGGTGGAAAGAGTTCTGAGGCATGGTACCAGAAGATGTCCTCTAGCTTCTGGTATGTGCACAGATATGTACCTGCCCCCTCCAAACATACGTGTACACACACACACACACACACACACACACACGCATATGCATATGCATATGTATATACATACCAATGATAACCCAATGAATAACAAGACTGAATGGAAGGGTTAACACTATGGGCCGGGCTGATATCAGAGGTTTTTGGAGATGCACAGCATTCAAACAACCTAATGATACACAAACCCAGTGATACACTCATCCCTACCTGATGACCAGCCTCTCTGTTGGTTTACACTCACTGTAAAAGAGCTCAGTTCCTCTCAGTCCGTCGGTTCATTGGTTTGACAAGTCTATTTAATAGGCTATTCCTGTTTGTACCTTTCACAAGCCTCCTGAAAACACCCACTGGAGGTAAATCCTTTAGGAGACACAAGGGGTAAGTCAGTTCCTGTTTCTACAGAAAAGGTGACCTTCCCAAATCATTCCTTTACCGAATTTTTACTTTTAGACCTGTCCCACTATTTTGTTTTGTTGAGATTGTGTCATGTGTGGCCCAGGATGGCCTTGAACTTGCTATGCAGCCAAGGGTGCCTTGAACCCATCCTCCTGTCTACTCAATAATACTTTCATTATTGTAGCCCGCCACACACTGGCTCTACTCTGATCAACAGAACAAGTACAGAAACAATGAGGGGTACCCTCTCTCTCCCTACTATCTATCTATCTATCTATCTATCTATCTATCTATCTATCTATCTATCTATGGTACTCATTTGTAAAAATTATAATACCGCAAAACTAATGTATTTTCTGCACTTTTATTTTGGGTCAAGGACAGTGGAATACAGACATGAGGAAAACAGTTGTCCTGTAAGGGCTCCCTACTCAATAAATATGACCCAGCTGCCAAGATGCAGTGATGGAGAAGAGTGGGCTCCATGGTGGAGAGTGAGAGGTGTGGAGAGATGAAGAGGAGGTACACATGCCACAGGCCCCATACAGGAAGTGTGTGTGTGCTGTGTCTTCACAGACAGGTAGCTCGCTCCTGGTGGTGTTGCTCCTGGTTTCTAAGCAGTCAGGGATCAGTGACTTCTGCATCTTACACAGACACCAAGATCAGCCTCAGCAGGCCCAATTAGTGAAGTGGAGCTTTGCAAGGTAAAGGGCAAAAGATGTAGGTCACAAGGGGATGACAAAGGAGTCTCGCTGTCAGCCTGAGGAA
Organism: Mus pahari; assembly: GCF_900095145.1. Lineage (NCBI taxonomy): Eukaryota > Metazoa > Chordata > Mammalia > Rodentia > Muridae > Mus > Mus pahari. Next base: position 54,997,325 of record NC_034590.1, on the reverse strand, counting down.
TGGCCTGTGTCTGACATTTTTGGAGCTCTGGAGAGTGAGAAGGTGTGACTGAATTCACCAGACACCTGGATTTGTGTTTTATTCCTGAAGTTACGTGAAAGAATGGCAAGCAGGTATTCTGTTCTTCTCTCAATATTATAAAGATTTATTTGGGGGCTCTGGGGATGGCTCAAAGGAGTGAACCGCTTACTGTATTAGCATGGGAAACTAAGGATGGATACCCAGCCCAGGTAAAAGCTAGGCACAGTAGCACATATTTTAAGAATAGTGAGCTCCGTGTCCAGTAAGAGACTCTGTCTCAAAGAATAAGGTAGAGAGGAGCAGAAGATGAAAGTGCCTGGTGATGACTCCTGTCCCCTCTACTAGTGCACACACAGGTCAGTGCGCTCTCTCTCTCTCTCTCTCTCTCTCTCTCTCTCTCTCTCTCTCACACACACACACACACACACACACACACACACACACAGAGTTTAACTTCCCATTACTCAAAAAACTGACATTTCTGAATGGTGTTTGAAAGTTGACCTTGCCTTTGTTTAGTTTTAAATCATTCACTCCAAAAAATGTACATAAAGTCTCTATGGTTTAACACGAGAGACCCTGGACTTAGGATTGGAGTGTCTCGTTTAAAGCTGAGCTTGCCACAGCTTTATGTATTCACAGGCGGTATTTGCTCAGACTGCTCTCTTACTGTCACCATCAGTCTTCTCATCTGAAAAGTGGGCAGAAGGTTGTGCACCCTCAAAGGATAGAAACGATGAGATCCAGAAACAGACTCAGAAAGTGGGCAGAGGAGAATCCATTGCAGCCATCTGAGATGAGGGTGTGGATGTCTTTAGCCTGAGGCTCATGTTGGCTAGAGTGGGCCTCAGATCAGATCTCAGAGAGGGATGATTTGATAGGAGTAGTAAAGGAACACACACTGGCACCTAGAAATACCACCCTGAAGAGCAAGGTGTGACAGCAGTTCTGGGCACAGAGTAGGTCATGGGGGCTGCTTTCCCAGGAACGTGCACCCTGGTTCACTGTAGCTGGTTTGCCTGGGTTATGAAGATCATGCCACCAACACTCCTTATGGGGTCAGTGGCAGTCACCCCTATTCTTAGGTGTGAATATCAGATATTGAACACGAAGCTAGCACCCACAGTGCTTAGCACATCTATTGTTTCATAAGCTTAAACTTGTGAAGTTCAAGCTTGAGTGGACATAAGGATCAAGCTGAATTGAATATTTAAAATGCTAGGGGCCAGGAATGTAGTTCAGTGGCAGAGTATGGACTACTGTGTGGGAAGCCTTGGATTCTATTCCCAGTGTCACAGAGATGAGAGACGGGAAAGGGCTGGGGAGGCTGTGTTCATCTCCCATTGCACTTGGTTCAGGGTCTGAGGGACGGCACAGGCAGTGGTTTCGAAGGCACGCTTAGCTGAGCTGTTGACATTTTGAGCAACAGTGTTGTTTACCATTGCTTCAGCTTTAACCAGAGGACCCACATCTAGAGAGGTTAGGGAACTTGCCCAATATCAAACAGCTAGAGATCTGAGGAGGTAGTGTTTGAACTCAGTGAATCTGCCTTCAAAGTATAAGCACTTAACTATGGCTGAGCCAGACTCTCTAATAGACTCAGAATACCCTAATAACCTGGCTTCCTGAAGAGATTTCCTTCCTGAGGGAGATAAAAGCAAGGATGTGAAGTAGATGTCTCTTTGATTCTGGCTCTCACCCTGTCTCCTGTGAGTTTGGAGACAATGTGAAAATCTAGTGTTTGGAAAAAGAGATGGCAACTCTAAACTCTACCACCACAATACAATACACTATACCCCCCCCCAACACACACAGAGATAAGCATATGCACACACCACACACATAAGTATATACACATACATACACACTCATAACATCACACACATACACACATGCACACACACACATATCACACACAATACTCATACACACAGCACACTCACACTCACACAATACCCCACACTCACACAGCCTCACACACACACACACAAACACAAACACAAACACACACACAAATATACACACACATGCATGCATATTCATAGGCACTGTAACAGCTATGTCTAGATGGTCCCATCAAGCATCTTTGGGACTTCTCTGAGTAAGACGCGGGATGGTCACAGTTCTTGAATCGCATATTCACTCTTATCAGTGATTGCTGTGTAGGCCCTTCCTTACCTCAGTGCCCGCAGCTTCTGCCCCATGGTCCAGGGTCTGCAGCGGATATTTGCCATGAGATCTTTCTGAAACTGTATATTCTGGAAGATTTGTTCCGGATCACTGCTGTCTCCCGTTTCATCAGCATTAAAGCTGTCATCGGAGTTACTGAGTGGAAAAGGGGCATCATGGAGGAAATCTGATTACAGAATTGCTTCCAGCAAAGGGCATCTTTCTTGTGTAACTTTTGCATCTCACTGTCCCGGGGTCATCTGTAGTGTGTGTGTGTGTGTGTGTGTGTGTGTGTGTGTGTGTGTGTTCATAGACTGAAAGAATTTGGTAGTGTCAGCAGTCCTTAGAAACTCATTTGTCGATTCTATTACTTCAGTGGTCAGTGAAAAGGAATGACTTCTCAAGGCAAGCGACAGCAAAGGAGAGAGGAGAGGAGGAATTCCCACATTTGAATCTACTCTTGAGGAACAGTAGTTTTGAGAAGGGACACAATGTCCTCTATCAGCTCACTGAGGTGATGAGGAAAGCTTAGAGACACAATTCCTCTTTCTCCCACTCTAAAGATAAAAGAAACAAACATGCGGCCTGTGTCGCCTGAGATGCCTCTCTGTTGTGTTCAAGACAAGAGGTGAGGCAGGCAGGCAGTGGTTTTTTTTTTACAAACAACAACAACAGCAATAACAAAATGAGTTAAATGACGGCATTGGGCAAACACCTTAGGGCATAGCTACTGTGTAGAACAATTTTTCAACTTTTTTTTGGTTGTTTGTTTGGTTTTTCAAGACAGGGTTTCTCTGTGTAAATTTTTCAACATTCAACAGGGACTTTCTTCCATAGTAATCCTTAATATGTAAATCAATAATTTTTTAAGGAGACGAATAATCTATGGCTTTTGCAAAAGAATATATTTCCTCTCATTTTGATCAGGATATCTTTTATTTCCTCAAAGGAAAATTTCTCTAGAGCTAGAGGAGGTTTCAGTATTTAACATAAAATATTCCCGAAAAACACCTAAGTCGTTCAGTTCTCATCCTCGCCCACATCCCCGTGGTCGGAAGCGTTTTCCAGCAGACACCTGATTTATCAGAAGCAGCAGATGCCTTGTCTGCTGCAATTGAGGAAGCAGGGAGAAGCAGATGAAGCCCATGTGTGGAATTGGCGGCCAACAGAATTAAGTGCAGGATACAGGCTTTGGAGCTGGGTGCTTACAACTGTGTCCCTCTCCGAGCATTGCTGTGGGTCGCCGCCCCAGTTCCACGTGACCCCAGAGAAGTAAGTTTCTGCACTGGAGAACCCAGCAGAGAGAGCACTTACCCAAGAAGCAGGGAGTCCTGGTAGAGATAGCACTGGCTGGCATTTCTCCGGATGCTTCTGGAGCGCTGGGATGCCTTTGGGGTTTTCATGAGGCCTGGTCTGTAGCCAGTGGTCCCTAGGGATAGCCAGGGAATTGGAAAGCCTTGATTTTGCAGGCAGGGTTCTGTTCCAAATGAGCTGTCTGAAAGAGGCCTGCAGAGTTGACCTGCTCTCCTCCCTCAGAAGCAGGAGCAAATGTCTGCCTGCATCTGTTGCTGAGGGCAGAAAAGGCAGGAGGGCAGCCAGGGTTATACATATGTAACAGTTAGGTGGGTGTGCCCACATTGATTGGCTAAGATCTGGACAGTTGGAGGCGTGGCCCAGTGGCCTAGGGAGGTCTTGGTTCTTCCTAAAGTCCATCAACAAGCCCCAGACAGGGCTCAAAGATCGCAAACTCCTCTACATCAGACTACACCTGACAGTCGCTAAACACTTTGGGAGCTTAGGAGGCAGGGTTTGGTGGGTCTCTCTAGAAGAGACAGCAAGTGCACACTGCCTATCCAGGCACGGACAATAGCACTCTATTCTTTTCTTCCTCTACATCTTTTTGTTTTTATACTTTGAAAGATGTCAAGCACAGAAATGTTGACGCCACAGTACCACGAACCTCTGGCTACTTTCAAGAATTAACCATTTACATTTTGCCACCATTGTCTCAGTACTAGCCATTTACTGCTACCTACCATTTACCAGTAAACTGTAGAAAAGATGGTGTTTCAACCTTCAAGACTTCCATGTTCTAGTAACAAAAACTGGATTACTTTAGTACTAGTCTTACATGTATTAAGTATGGACATAACAGTATCTATAATGACCCATAAAGCTGAGTTTGAGAAAAATTAAGATTTTTATTTATTTTCTGTTATTTTATTTTTATCTCAGGGCTGGAGAAATTAAAAGAATTAAATTAATTAAATTAAAAGAATTAAAAGAATTTGCTACTCTTGCAGAGGACCTAACCACCTCTAACTCCAGCTCAGGGAACCTCTTCGGTCCTCTATACATGGTTCTCTCTCTCTCTCTCTCTCTCTCTCTCTCTCTCTCTCTCTCTCTCTCTCTCTCTCTCAGAAATCCTTAGAAAACAAGACTCTGGAGAACCATGTATGTTGGAGATCAAAAAATATATAGCCTCAGAAAATGTGGCATCTTGCCCATACAAAGGCCAAGTGGGGCCCATTCCCTAATCTCCTGCATGTTTCCCTTGTTAGCTGTACACTGGCTTTTCAGCCAAACATCTCATTCCCAGACAAGACCTCTGGTGCACTTGGGAATTACAAACCTGTTTGCTAATGAACACCCAGAGCCCGGGCTGCTCTCGGGGAGTTAACACACCTGTGTGTAGCTGAGAGGCTAATGCAGTGCTAGGAAGCATGGCTCAGATCGGATGACCACTCCGTCTTGCCCACATTAAGAACTCTACATATCAGTGAGCAGAGGCCAGGGCAGTGCCCCAGACAACAGAGCAGAAGGAAGGCACAAACAACCACAAACTGTGGGGATGGAAGAGGGTCTCATTCATTTGTTCATTTATTTTTCTTTTAATTCATTATACCAATAACTCCTTTGCTCTATTGGCCACAAGTAAAATCTGGAGAGAGGCAAAAGAGAACTCTTATCAAATGAATAGTTCTCTTCTTACATTTGTTTTGGCTTAATATGTTATTATGGCTATTGAGAAAATGAATTTAAAATAATCGCTAACTTTAAATTATTTTTAATTGACACAGGATTGTACATATTTAAGGGTATTGCATAAATACAATAAAGTGTAAATAGAACCAAATCAGGCTAATGAGCAAACCCATGGTCTGAAGTGTTTAGCATTTCCTTGTGCTGGGAACATTTGAAAATTCCCAATTGCTGGCTATTTTGAAGTGTGCAATAAATTTACCATGAACATTTTTTTTTTTAACTCCAGCTTATTTCCTTGGACCATTTGCTTGGAAGACCTTTTTCCATTCCCCTTTAAAAAATTTTTTTTATTTTCTTTATTTACATTTCAAATGCTAACCTGAAAGTTCCCTATACGCCCCCCCCCACCCCTGTTCCCCTACCCACCCACTCCCACTACTTGGCCCTGGCCTTCCCCTGTGCTGGGTCATATAAAGTTTGCAAGACCAAGGGGGCCGATTAGGCCATCTTCTGCTACATATGCAGCTAGAGACACGAGCTCAAGGGGTACTGCTTAGTTCATATTGTTGTTCCACCTACAGGGTTGCA
>NC_034590.1:54984453-54991551 GCF_900095145.1 Mus pahari | reverse complement strand
AGCTGTGTTGCTTCTGCAGGCCGCCCTCTCCCTGGCCACGCACTGGAGCAAAGATGGGCTCTCTTCCAATACATTTAAATAAAAGTATTTCACCTAATGTCATTTGTAGGGTGCTCTTCATGGTTTCTGTGGTTTGAATATCCCAGACTTCTGCTAGAGACATGTGGATGAGGCTCTTGACAGTTGGTCCTTTCTGTCCCGTGTGTGAACCCCTTTCCTTCAGGGTTCTGCTGCTCTGGACTCCAGGGATGGGTGCAGAAAGTGCAAATGCAGATGCATCTTTCTGAATGTTTGAATGATTGACAATGCATGCCTTTTGCCCCCTGTGAGAGAGCGATCAGAACCCCAATTACTGGATGATTCTAAGCTATGCATTTGCAGTGATAATAGCACTAAAAAGCCCCCAGATGCTTCAAGTCAAACATTCTTCTTGGAAGGGATCCAAGCAATGTCAGAATGACCTATAACTAGTATTTTAAGGACTGTAAGTGCTTATAGGGTCCCATGATGCGAGAGGAAAAGTCACGAAGGGAGAAGAGAGAAGATAGGACCTAACTGTAGTGTTAGAGCTTGTGGATACCATTACTTCCAAAAAGAAAACAGAGTAATATTTAGTTTTAAACCCCAGAAGATTTGAATAGAAATCACCCGGTGGTTTAGCTTACAGGAACAAAATTGTCCATTTCCTACATTGCTGATTAAGATTGTTTTATCCTGCTAAGTGAATTCTATTCTGAGACACTAATATCCAGAGAGCATTTTGACCTGTAGTCAAGGGAGTCTGTTGCCTCCCTGTGCTAAGCGCCCGATTCTCAGGAACCGAGATTTTAGCCCTGGGGTTTTATTTTTGTTGTTGTTTTGTTTTTTTTGTCTTTAAGAAGAAAATCTTTCCTCCTCTTTGGATTTAGCTGAATGCCTGGTATACTGTTTTGGCAACTCTGAAAGCTTTGGTTTGAAGTTGAGAAATGTTTAGGGTTTGTAATCCAGGGAAGATGGTTAAAACAAAATTTTCAGAGATCTGAGCTTGAAGCTGAATTGGTTGAGACAAGAGAACAGTGTGTTCAGCTACAAAAACTCAGCATTCAAAGGAATCACATTTAGCTGAATGGATCCCCTCCTGCTCCCCCGAGTAATCCCATAACCTGGGAGGGTGAGGCAGGACAATCACTGTGAGTTTGAGGCCAGCTTGGGTTCAGTGTGACCCCATCTCTCCCCAGTCTCTTGAATAAGAGGGAAATACTTTTTACTGTGATGAATCAGGGAACATACACATTTAACAGGTATGTATACATGCACAGAAAAATTACAAGGTACTCAATAAATACATACAATTTGTCATTTTAACTAAAAAATGATTAATATAATGTAACTTTTAAAAGGGTGAAGAGGAACTGATCCGAAGTTGAGGTGCAGCTGACCTATGTGTAAACTTTAGAACTCTCTGCCAGGAGTGCTGTCAGACTTTGTCACTAGAAGAAAATTGTCACATCTGATCAAGCGCTCACAGCATCTTCAGAAAGGGAAAATGAAACCTCAGTAAAAGTGAAGCAAAAGCAAACAAATAAATAAAACCAAACACACACACACACACACACACACACACACACACACACACACAAAAACAAACAACAAAACCTCAGCAGTTGAATTCCTTGTCAAATAACTGGTTGGAAGTCGGCTGATTTTCCTAGAGTGATTTCTGTGTGATCTTGCTTCATCGCTACCGCTCAGGCACTCAGTCAGCACAGTGGACACTGTTGTTGAGGGGAGAGAAGTCTGGCAGCATCTCCTCAGGTCTCCTGCACAGACAAAGGGAAGTCAAAGCATCTCCAGTTCCCAAGGGAACCAAACAGAGCAGATGCCAGATTAAACAGCTTTGCTGAGTTGACCTGTTGCTATAGCTATAGCATTTCCAGGCTTCTGATTGGGTCTTGGGGCGAAGTTAAAAAATCCTCTCAGGCAAATTCTCATGGTTTGTACATAAATTGTATCAAGATTGACTTTCTTTCACTTATTTATTTTTGTTTTAAGATACTTAAAACCTCCAACACAGGTTGACTGGACTCAAGACATATGAGTTGATGGTATGGATGTAGACACTGTGTCCTCCACATTACATGCACTAGCATATTTTGCATGAAACTCTTTCATTTCTTGTCTTATAAAGTCCTTTTAAAATCTATTTTCCGGGGCTGGAGAGATGGTTCATCAGTTGAGAGCACTTTTGTTGATCTTCCAAAGCACCCAGGTTTGGTTTCCTGCACTCACATGGAAGCTCACAATCATCTGTTACCCCAGTTCCAGGGGACCCAATACTCTCTTCTGACATTCCCTGGCACCAGGCATGCACACGGTGCACAGACATATGTACAGGCAAGTATTCCTACACATAAAATTAAAAAAAAAAAAAAAACCTTTTCCTAAAGCAGGACCTAAAGTCCAGTTACTTAACCCTAATGGGGGCTTTGCCATCTCTGCATTAGTCTTTGGTCTCCATCTCTGAGTTAAAGCATACTTCTGTAGGTACACATGCTGAGGTTAGGTCTATCGCTATGTATTGTAGGGCTAAATTCTATACCTGCAGGTCTAGGCATTCGAGTGACTTTTCCTGTTTATAAGCTTTCATTGTGCAAACCTTGTTCCTTGATTTAAAACTATTGGTTAAATAAGACTGGCTACTGGCAATTACTGGAGGGATTAGAGGTAGGTGGGTATGGAGTGATCTGGTCAGAGGAAGAGAGAGCAGAGCGAGGAGGAGGAAGAAGGGAGAGGAGAGAGGAAGCTGCTATGAGGGGCGATGGACATGGCCAGGAGAAAGAGCGAGTATCTGGGGTACATGGCTGAGGGGGTACCCAGGCCAGCAGTTAGAAGAGTAGATTAGGGGTTATGCCCCAGTAATTGTCAAAGCCAAATAAAACAACTGTAGTCTGAGTCTCATTTATTTGTAAGCTAGCTGGAGATAAACTTTAATTGGATGTACTGCATTCACGTCTCACAGTTTCTTCACCTTTCTATCTGCTGAGTTTGGACTGGAAAAGCTCCAAGTTCAGGGATGCTTAGGAGTGACATGAACCCCTCCTATCCTTATTGCAACGATGCCATGGTACTGGTGCTCACACACCAACTTGGACTTCCACCACTTTGTCTTAGTCAGGGTTTCTATTCCTGCACAAACATCATGACCAAGAAGCAAGTTGGAGAGGAAAGGGTTTATTCAGCTTACACTTCCACATTGCTGTTCACCAAAGGAAGTCAGGACTGGAACTCAAGTAGGTCAGGAAGCTGGAGCTGATGCAGAGGCCATGGAAGGATGTTACTTACTGGCTTGCTTCTCCTGGCTTGCTCAGCTTGCTTTCTTATAGAACCTAAGACTACCAGCCCAGGGATGGCACCACCCACAAGGGGCTGGGCCTTCCCACCTTGACCACTAATTGAGAAAATGCCTTATGGCTGGATCTCATGGAAGCATGTCCTCAAGGGAGGCTCCTTTCTCTGTGATATCTCCAGCTTGTGTCAAGTTGACACACAAAACCAGACAGTACACACCTGAACTTGTGCATTATTGTTTGTTTAGAAGTTTTACAACCCGAGGAAGAGACGGCTCGGACTCATGCAACAGCAATTAAAAGTAATTTCTTTTACTTCACTTTTACTTTCCAACTTCACTGTCCTAGCAGAAGTTTCCACGGGGTACCTTTGGAATGAATTCTGCTTAGGTAGCTAATCTTAGAAAAGAGATGCCACACGCAGGACCTCACATCTCTCAGAAAGACTTGGCTCTGTGCTCATTCAGCTGAGGTAGAAATTGTGCTCCTAAGATTCCTTTCTCTCTGACTACAACCCAGATCTGTGAGATTTGGAGGGTGGCAAGAAGGAGCTTTAATGTGTTTGCTCTGAGTATAGACTAGGGGCACCAGGAACAGGGACCGATACAGTCTCTTGCCAGCTGGCCTGCCCCTTGCATGGGCCACACCCTAGACCCTCCACAACTCTAGCCTCCACTGAGCCTCCTCAGCAGCTCTGGGTCCTGGGTCAGGTGTAGGTACAGCTCACCAACTTCTTTGTGGAGCATGACATCTTTGATGGTAGAGGTTATTTGGTTTGGGACCTAGGGACAAGGGACTGTGGTGCATATCAAAGCAGACCTGGCCTCCAGGTTCTTCCAGCATCCTTCAGTCTCTTCCTGGCATACCCCTCCCCCAGAGGCTCTTCCCTATATATAACAGACATCTTTCTCTCTCTCCTCCTTTTCTCTCTCTGCAAGTACACCATTTCTCCCTCCTCCATCTAGAGTGACTTCCCTGGCCTTGGTGCTTGGGGCCAGTGTCCTCACCCTCCTGAGACCAGTTTCCCAATAAACCTGCAGGCTTGAATTGGCTCATTTTATCGGTGGTAGAGAAATAGCTCATCAGAGGTGATGAGACAGCTATTAGGTTGTAGTTTATCCTTTGGGGTCCTCTCTTTCTCCTCATCATAATTTTGAGGAACACAATAATTATTTCAGTTAGTAAAAAGGACTGGGAAATGTGTCTCTATAGATGTGGGTAAGTGAAGGATATGGAGATGGAAAGATCCAGGATTATTTGGGTGAAGCTCAATGAAACTGTTGGTACCTCATAATAAGAAGGAATGGGGGGTGTGTGTGTGACCCCGCACAGCAAAGAAGGTGACAGGAAGACAGAAAGAGGAAGTTTGTGAGATGTTGACCTTCAAGACTGGAGGAGTGCAGCCAGAAACCACAGAGCACTAGCTCTCTTCAGCAGCCAGAGGAGGCAAGGGATGTTTTTCCCGTGTCTTCCAAAAGAAGCGTCCAGTTAGTACTACAGGTGGACAAAGTGATGGCATCAGGCCTTAGAGTTCACACTCCTGTCTCCAGAACTGGAAGAATATACTTCTGTTTGTTGTTTCTTTCTCTGTTGTGGAATACCAATTGTAATGGTTTGAATGAGAACAGCCCCCATAGACTCATATGTTTGAATACTTGATTTCCAGTTGGTGGAACTGTTTGGGAAGGATTGGGAGATGTGGCCTTGTTAGAGGAGATGTGCCCAGTGGGGGTGGGCTTTGAAGTTTCAAAAGTTGCCTGCCATTCACAGTGTCTTTCTCTTTATCTCCTACTTGTGGATGAGAATCTAAGCTCTCAGCTGCTGCACCAGTTCATTCCTTGTCTGCCTTCCTGCTTGCCATGTTTTCCACTATAATGGTCATGAACTTACTCTCTGAAACTGTAAGCCCTAATAAACTGTTCTATAAGTGGCCTTGCTCATAATGTCTCATTAACATACTTGAAAAGTAGCTGAGACAACATTTCACTATGTTTCTGCGGTTGGTCTAGAATTTGTTGTGTATTAAAAGTCGGCCTCAAACTTGATGTCAACTTGCCTCAAGCTCTTAAGGGCTGGGATGCTGGGTATATGCCACCTATGCCTCACTGATACCTGTGTGTGTGTGTGTATGTGTGTGTGTGTGTGTGTGTGTGTGTGTGTGTGTGTGTGTGTGTGTGTGTGTGTGTGTGTGTCTGTGTGTGTTTTAGGTTTTGTTTGTTTGTTTCTTTTTGTTTTACAAAACACCAGTTCAGGGCAATTTGTTACAATAACAGTAGACAACTAATAGAGTCACTTTATCTTTAAGATAAAGTCACTACTAGTCTGTACTCTGAGGTGATGCTTATAAGGATAAAGATGAACAAATAATCTAAAAGAAGCCCAGAAGAGTGTTAGCCTGAAAAGCATTCATATATGTAGTGTATTTGTGATAAATACATTTTAAATGTTGGGATAACATTCATGACAGATTTGTTCATTTTTGACTATGAGTTGATGTATTTAATACATAACACAAAAAAGACACTCAATTTTAAAGTGGATAAATAAACTGTCCATTGAAATTAAATATAAATGGTTAAGAAATTCAGATGAAATTTTGCCCTTTTGGATTGCTGTCCAGTTCATACTCAGTTACATTTCCTTACATGTCTGGTTGACTGGTTCAGGGATTTCACCACCCACCATAGGCTGGGACCTTAGACAATTCTATTTCATTGACAGCTGACACTAGGAGAGGTGTTGAGATTTAGCCAGGTAGATTTGCCTAAAGTACACTTCAGGTAAATTAGTTTGCTCTTTGGTGAAAGCAGTTTCATAATAAATGATTCCAATTTCTATACTCAGCCATAAAGAAAAAAATGGGTATTCAACATGTGCACAAGGGTACAATCATTATTTATTACTTAAACACAGGAAAATAGCAACAGCCTTAATGTCCTTTTAACAAATGTTTTGGATATAATGTTCACTTCAACTTTCAAGCTTCTCCCCCTCACTTAAGGTCAACTTATTTTTGTCACTAAAAAAATTAGTTTGTTTTATTGTTCATTACTTGAGATTAATCCTGAATGCTAGAAAAATAACTTCTCCCCTGGCACTTCTGTAATTTTTAGTTTGAGATGGTCCTAAGCTGGATTTGTGTTCACTCAACAGTCCAGGCAGGGTTGGAACTTGTGATCCCCCTGCCTCAGTCTTCCTATCTGGGATTTTAGGCTTGGGTTAATTATATCTTATTTTCATTTGTTCTTCTTCTGCAATGATAATGTCATTTACACTCCACCATAAAAGCACAACTGGAAAGCTCTGCACTGTCATTATAGCTATGGTTATCATGACTCTTAACATTTTAGCAACAGCAAGGAAGCTTGGGGAGGAAGCTTGAGATAAGCTGTTCAAGAATGGACCCAACTCTATGAGGATATCGTAAGAAGAAAAATAATCCAAATGAATTTATTATAAATATGCTATCTGTGCTCTTCTAGCCACTTACAAATACACTAGACCCCTGAGATGCTTTCCCTCTTCTGAGAAACAAACAATATTAAAGTGTAGCTTCTTTTAAAACAGTTTGACTCTCTAGTCCTCTCTTCTGACCACGCTGCCCTCTCCTCTCTACCCAACACAGCTCAGGCAGGGTTGCTTTCACAACCCCAGGGGCTAGAACAGCAAACATATACCCTTCATTGATAACAAACTGTGCCTTTTTTTTTCTTTTACATCAGTTGTTCCTTCTAGGTCTCTCTCTCTCTCTCTCTCTCTCTCTCTCTCTCTC
>NC_034590.1:54952277-54984376 GCF_900095145.1 Mus pahari | reverse complement strand
TTTGCTTTTTACCTTTACATGACAGTGAGAACAAAAACTGCCACCACCACCACCACCACCACCAACCCCAGAACATATCGATTTTCATATTCCATCATCTTTATTTCAAAAAAGGATATTTAGGTGAATTAGAAAAACAATAGCAGCTGAGTCTGTGCCTTTCTCTGTTTCTCCTTTAAAAATCTAATTTTTTCAATCAAAGACAATCTACTTGACATGTGACCTTGAACATAGTCCTTGGTTAAATAGTCTAAACATTAACCCTGTCTTTGCCAGTGGTTGTCTTTGAGACTTTTCCTTACATGAAATGTAGAGATAGCCCCGCAGGTTGCCGTATTGAAACCTGGCAAGTTTGTAGCTGTTAGCAATATTGTGTGTTATAGGCCCAGCACTGTGCCTGAGCACAGCGAGAGTTCCCAAATTGACACCGTATTTTTCTAAACTTTGTTGATTATTTAAGCCTTACTATGAGATTCTGGGTAGGATGCTTAGGATTTATTAATTTTCTATGAACTGTTGTTATAGCAATGATTATCATAATTCTTAAAGTTATTTTATCATTACCACAGAGGGTTGGCTAGAGAACTTGAAATTAAGTACAGCTTTGATAACTGATCCTATTTCATGTAGCAATTTTGTTAAGAAAATGTTGCAAGTGTGTTTCTGATACATAGGGCTTTGCTCCTGGACATATATACTAAGACGCTCTTTTAACCTGTTCTACAGATGGACAGAACGCTGAAAATACCTTCCTCCTCCCAAGAAACCAGCCTGTGACAATCTGAGTACATGGAAAGACACTAACTCTAGTTACTTCATCTGCTAAGGAAGCAGCTTTCCAAAGCTAGGGACGCAGGACTCCTTCCCAGAGCTGGTGGTGGCCTGCTGGCTTGTCAGTGAGGCTGTGCTGAGCAAATGAGCATGTGGTTCTAGCCCAACTGCAAGAAAGAGGAAGTTTTCTAAGTGGTGGTGTAATGAACCTAGCAGGAAAGCAGGTATTCTGTGCTCTTACTTTTGTCTTTCAGACTAATAAAACAATGGTCCCCAAGAAACTGGGATTTCAGAGCTTGGTGAGATAGCTCAGTGGTTAAGAGGTCCTGAGTTCAATTTTCAGCAACCACACCCTGGCTCACAACCATTTAATAGGATCCAATGCCCTCTTCTGGTATGTCTAAAGACAGCTACAGTATACTTATAATAAATAAATAAATAAATAAATAAATAAATAAATAAATAAATCTTTATAAAGAAAAGAAAGAAACTGGTATTTTCTCAGGAGTCTCACACTGGGAAAAGAAAAATGCTGAAGTCTGGTGGCAGATAAATGAGGAGCTTGTCTCTGGAAAGAGATTCCACCTTAAGGACTGTTCCACCCTTTAGGAGAGATGGACAGGACCACACCTTGACCAGACTGCTAATCTATACATTCTTCCTCCTTCTATTTAAACTATTTAAACCTAAACCTCCTGTCAGGACTCTGAAGAAGGACTTGGGTTGTGGGTTCACAGGGCCTATTTCTCTTTTCACTGTGTCCACATTGGTTACAACTCTCCTTCTTCCTCTTCACAGTTACATGTTTCTTTAACCGACCTATTGAGGAAAGATGGATAAACCTGGCTTGTCAGAGCTGCCAGGGCAAGGGCTCTGACCTCAGCAACTCCGGTAACAGTATCTTTGATGAAGTTAAGACGAGACCTTATTGCATTCCCACTTTACTAATTTGGAAACTGTGATGATGTGTACTTGGCATACATAACAGGATAAAAAGAAAGAGTGGAGTGCTATCATTTGGAAAATTTGCACAATGCCTTGCATCTATTTAATTGTCATATTTCCATTCCATGTGCCTAGTTATCACCCCGAGGTGCCATCTGCTTTGGTGTGGCCTGGGTTCCCTTCCAGTGATGGACTAGCCTCTGGGTGCTTGCAGAACATTGGGAGATGGAAGATGGAGAGGAAGGTTCATGAGGTCTAAGTTCCTAGACCTCTCTCAGGAAAGCATCAGGGATGAACTTTGAAGATATGCTGGTATGTGCTGATCATATCAACCCTGTAAGAAGGAGCAGAGGGCTGAGCCACTGTAACTGAGAACTGTGAGCACTTGTGTCATGGACGGGACCGAAGGACACACTTCCTCACAGTCAGACCACACCACTGTTCACTAGTATGCTTCACACATGCCCTGTGCATTGACCTCATGAGGTAAGCATTCCAACGGGTCCAAGGGGAGTCTGTCCAGTTTTGTTGTTCTCATGATGTGATACACAACCCTGTAAGCCAATCTCCCTAGGGGCTTTTGAAAGCCTCCAAACCACATTATCACTTTTCTGTGTAAAGCAAACTTAGTGAGGAAACAATTATGGGATGGACATCAAATGATCCCCAAATGGCCATAAAACAGAGATGGCAGTCAGCCGAGACGTAGAGGAAAACCACCGATGATTCCTGAAGCTGTGTTTGAGTCCTTCTGTTTGTTTGGTTCTTGAATTTCTATCACTCTTTTTCTGTCTATGACCTCTCTGTCCTGTGACTTACAAGCCCACACCACCCTAAGGTTAAAGTACAAGTCATTAACTTGGTGTATTCTAGGAGAAGATGACGTGGCCTGGACAAGAAGAATGTGAAGATCTTTCTGTATAATACAGAGTGAATTACAATATTTGCTCATTATTCCTCCCACAAACTGATGTAGAACGACGTCTTCTGGGCATGACACAGCTTCTGCACTTTTGAACTTAGCAGCTGTGATTTCTCTAAAGAGCTCTGCACATGGCTAGGCTTTCTGTTACAAAGGAAGGGAGAGGCTTACAAGATCTTTAAGGAGCTCACTACGGGAATGGTGAGAATGGAGAGAGGCATCAGTGGTTGAAAGCACTTGTTGCTCTTCCAGAGGATCCAGGTTTAGTTCCCAGAATCTACATAGTGACTCACAAGCATCTGTCACAACAGCTCAAAGAGATCTAATTCCTCTTCTGGCTGTTTCTAGCACCCACTAATGAGACACCCAGATATACATGCAGAAAAAAGTCTACACACAGAGACACACACAGAGAGACAGACAGACAGACAGACAGACAGACACACACACACACACACACACACACACACAGACACATACACACACACACACTCTAAGAGAGATATAAGACCTTCAGCCCCAGGACTGACTTATTAGCTAAGTGTTGGTGGGAAAGAGTAATTTTTTCTTCAGTTGTGTAGTCTTCAGTTGCCTTTGCTTCTGTGAGTAATCCCTCATGCATACTCCCGTGCTCAGATTAAATTCACCGATTCACCAAAATGTACCTGGAAGGAATCATTCCTTAGTTTCTCCCATTGGTGCCCTATCTGGGTGAGTCAATGTAGTAAAGCTTCATGCTCTCACAGACATTTAGTAGCTTATATCTGATGCAGTATACTTCCTTAAGAAATGAGAAGAAAGCATGCAACACCCTCCCTCGTTCCCAGCAGCTTGCTGAAGACTGAGCAGAATGAGGTCATGGCTTTGCTGGGCAGATGCTTGGGATTGAGGAAAGGAAGAGGAAGGGAGGGGAGGAGGGCTGCCTAGCTTCAGTCTTCAGGGGTAAGTTCATGTTCTGGAAGCACAGTGGTAGGCAAGTGAGGACATAGGCTAGCCAGTCAGGACCAATGACCTGCGGGGGCAGATGAGATCTGCTATACTTCTCTGGCTGTTAAGACCACACCTCAGAACCTAGACAGCCTACTAGTTCATTGCCAGGCCATGTTGACAGGAGACACAAGCAGTCATGGAGTCTGGACTCCTGAAGACCAGAGAAGATGCAGGTCAAAGGACTCAGAATCTGCAGCTTAGCTTATGGCCACCCAGGAAATCTGAACTGTGGGAATTTATGGCCCAGAAAGTCCTTAGAACCTGGATGAAGACAAATGAAGGTTTATAGAAGGTCTGACGTTCATTAAATGAAGCCTTCATTTGTTTATTCATTCATTCATCCATCCATCCACTCATTCATTCATTCATTCATTCATTCATTCATTCAGTAATTTGTTGACCAACAGTGATTGGTGCTCACAATATGTCACCCTCTTCACTAGAGTCTGGGATATAGTTGCAGGTGATTTAGCCTGTTTTGTACTGCTATAACAGGCTACCTTAGACAAGGTAACTTATAAGGAACATAGATTTATTTCTCATAGTTCTAGAAGCTGGGAAGTCCAAGACCAAGGGGAATGCATATAATGAGGGCAATCGCGCTGTATCATCTGTTGGTGGAAGCCAAGAGGCTGAGATGGGACAAGAAAGAGAGCTGACCAGTGTGTAGCTTTCTTTTTCTTTTTATAAAGTCATTGATCCTATCATCTGATACCTCCTCGGCCTGAAGACTGAATCTATCCCCCTTTACCTTCCAGAGTCCCCAGCCACATATGAATTTGGGAACTGTGTCCATCAATCACACACAATCAAGGAATGTGTTTAGACCATAGTACCAGGTATCACTGTGAATCTCATGTCATGGTTCTGGCCAGCCAGGTGCCTCCCTGCTGTTTATACCGCATCAGTTTATACAGTATCCTATCATAGAACCTCACAGTCCAGTCAGCTTTTCTGTAAGCTTCACAACATTCTCTGTGCCAAGGCAACACTTGCTGTGCTATCGTCCTGTGTGCTTTCCTGGATGCATGCCAAAAAAAGGAGAAGGATGCTGTCTTCGTTGGGCTCTCTATTGCTGTGACAAAGCGCCAGGACAACTGCAAGAGAAAGCATCTCTCTGTGCTTACAGTTTCGTTGGGTCAAGAGTCCATGATGGAGGAAGGAAGATAGGAACAGCTGAACGCCTATCTCGATCCATGAGTGTGAGGCAGAGAGTGTTGACTAGAAATAGACTTTTGAAACCTTAAACCCCACCCCCAGTAACAGACACCCTCCAGCAGGGCCACATCTTCTAATCTTTTCCAAACAAGCCACCGACTAGAGGCCAAGTATTCAAACATCAGCCTACGGGGCCGTTCTTATTCTAGCCACCACAGACGACCTTTTAGGACGGTTTGTAGACACAGAATACTTGAAGCCACCTTAAGATCGGCAGCTCCACCCTCTGAAATTTGGGGGATTGGTTTGTCATGTTTACATTGACATTTGGGGATCCAGATCTGGCTGGCATGGCCATACCTGGAGCTGTGTGAGGTCTCTGGAAGTCATCTTTTCCAGATGTCCTTCTGCAGAATTAATTGCAAACCTCATACACAGGATCAGAAAACAACAACAATAACAACAACAACAAAACACCTCTGCTTCTTGTGTTTGACTCTTGGCAAAAATCTGGCTTAGTGGTACACACATATGTTTTGGTGTGTTTAAAATGCAGCTGTGATTTTCTCAGCGTTGAAGGAAGTCTTATGTCTTTCACTAAAATTTGAATGTCTTTCTATCTTATGACTCAAATAGGTTGATTTTTGGAATTCTCCTGTGACAGGGAAAGTGATATGCTCCAAAGAGTCTAGATGCTGGTAGTTAGTTGAAGCTGTTATGGTTTTTAAAAAATATGAGTAGAGCGGACAGCTACCCCTTCAGGCAGAAGCAGTGGGGCCTGTAGTGAATAATATTTCAGTTTCACTTTCCCCACAGCAGCAACTAAGATGCCAAACCACGTGATGGAGATGCAGGATGACAGGGCTGACCTCAGCCTGGGTCCCCGAGAGACTGTTCTAAGCAAAGGTCTGCTGACATTTGCACAGGCCACAAGTGAGGAATGAGACTGTTCTGTAAGCCTCTCATCAGCTGGAGTCATCTGCTTCCATCCTGTAACTGACCTAACATACCTTCTGCTCTCTCAGTTTCTGCTTCCTTTCCTGGCTCCATAATTTGCTCAAGCCATCTGTCTGCTTACGGAGCCATTCGCCCTCTTCCGGGTTTATAAAATTTTATGTGTCCTGCATGGTCTATTTCAGGTTATCGTTTGCCCAAGGACCACCTCAGTCTCTAGATCCTATTGGTCAATGTTGGTCATACACTTCTCTAGTGACAGGAAGAAGAGTGTGTTCCATTTATACCAATTATCTCATTCGCTTGTCTACGGATTTCCCTTAACTCAGAGCCCCTTGCCCATGTCTGATTCATTCAGAGAGCACAGCTCTGTAGTCCATGGGGGGCTATAGGAGAACCTTAGTTTGTCTGGACCGAGTCTTCTGTTGGTCTCATGAAGATAATATACTGTAAAATAATGTTTAGTCCTCTCTTTTATGTATAACAGTGGAAGGAAATGGAAAGCAGAAAACAACAGCAATAACAACTTTTCTTACATGAAGAAATGTGATGTTTAGAGTATATGAACAGCGGGCATAAATGGCTGGAGAAGATAGCAGAGGGAACACATGCTTTCTGAATGCCAGAATGAGAATTAGAGTACACATGTTAGATCAGACCCCCTTTGAAAACCTATCCTTTGGCTCCCAGATTCTCCTCCATGGGGGTTGGGTCAGGAGCTGAACTGGAGATTAATTAAAGCTGCTTAGTAGGCACAGACTTGGAGCTGGGAATATCACAACACTAACCAAGACAAAGTCTCCATCTTGTGGCTGCATCCAGATCTGCATTCACTCTTAGTTCAGAATCAAGAAGGCAGAAAGTCCGTGCCAAGGTCAGGGACATATCTGTGAGCAACAGAAACACATTTCTGTAGTTTAAATACAGGGAGGCGGGTTCGTTCACAGCAACTGGGCAGGGATTTCCACATACCCCTCACAGTGTATCTGTTCTTCCACTCAAGAAATGTGCTTCTCTCATCTTTTCAGTCTCTAAAGTTGAATGACACCCCTGTATCTGCCATTCCATACTCCCTGGCCTGTGCTCTCTTTCTCTGCCTCTAAAGCCAGCAAGGTAACAACTCACCTAGGTCTCTGATTGCCTTCCTACCCCACCCCCCATCCCCCATGGTAAGTCCACCGAGATCACCCGGAAAAAATCTCACGGTCACAGGACCCACCGTTCGATCACTTTTACAAAGCCATATTTGCCCTAGAAGAAAACTTCCTCAGCTTCTAGGGTAAGACTCACTGTTTTGTGGACCAGTGTTCAGTCTCCTGTGGGGAGGAAGAGAAAAGGGGCTGTGGAAGTATAATGGTGAGCACGGTGGCCCCTTACAGTCCATTCTTTGCCCTCACTGGATTGCAGGCGTGACCTGCCACTCACTGTCTTTAGAGCGCCCAGAGTGGTTTCTGGATGGTAAGCCCAGGGTTAGGGCCATCCTCCCTGCTGAGTACTCCTCTTGGGAATGGATGTTCGAACCAGTTCCAGGCAGCCCAGGATACCCCTATCGCCACTATCATCACTGTGAAAAGAGGATTTAATCTTTGTGTCAGCTGTCTGGAGGGACAATAAAGGTCAAAGGGCTGTCTTTATAAAGGACTGTAGCGTTGTGTTTGTTTGTAAGCGTTTATTTGACTTTTTTTTTTTTTAATTATGTATGTAATGGCTTGGGGATGACCCTGTCACTGAAGTCTTTGCCATGAGAGCATGAGGATTTGAATTGGCTTTGCAGAACCTATGTTAAAAAGCCAGACGTGGTGGTGGCATGTTTTTGTAACTCCAGGATTAGAGGTAGTGACGAACATATCCTGGGGGCTGCCAGTCAACCTAGTCTCCTTGGTGAATGGCACATCAATGTCTTAGAGACAAGGTATAGACAGTGGATAGAACATCAAAGCTTAATCTCTGGCCTCTAAGGCACACATATATTCACACACACACGCACCCATGTGGATAAGTGAATACACACCCCCACACAAACACAAATTATGTCCTTTTATTATTTGGGAGGTTTTTAAAATTAAAATAAAAATATAATTAAAAAGACAGAACTAATAAAAGTAGTGCACTTTCAAGGTAATGAGATCACTGTTCAGAATATCTTGCATTTTATTGCCTTTTTTTTTTTTTTATTGTTTGAGAAGCATATTGGCTCCAAGGAGAGTTCCTCATAGGGTTATCTAAAGACAATGGCTATGGTTCTCCTTGATCCTTTCTCTGTTGTAGATGTTGTCTAGATCAGAACTCATCTTGATCGTCAGGCTTTAAACTCAGCAAACAGCAAGCTCTTCCCAAGGCCGAATTGAGGAATTCTCTTTCTTTTTTGAAGGATCCCTCCTGTTAGAGAGTTCCTGTAATTATTTGTGACATATTCTTTGTGGGTCATTTCCTGGCACTAATAATAGATCCGGAGTGGCTTCTATTCAGTACTGATGAGTATGAGCAACGCCCTCTCTGAGCACATTATTCAAACTCAGGACTTCTTCCCTGGGCTGGAGGCCAGACCCTCCTGCAGGGAATGAGTCCGCACAACAGCTAGCTCAGCATGTGCTGGGGTTCGTTTCCTGTCCTTTGAACTTGGTGCTGGGTCATCCAAAGAGGGCTCTTCTGTCTTCCTTAGTGTTCTGAGAAACAAGTTGCTTCTCCCTCTCCCTTTTTACTCTACTGTCCCACTTGCTTTGGCATGATGAGAGAGAGAGAGAGAGAGAGAGAGAGAGAGAGAGAGAGAGAGAGAGAGAAGACAGCAGAGGGAAGACAGCTTTCTTAATGGCAGAGTGAGAATTAGCAGACCCGTTAGATTGGACCCCCTATGAAAGCCTACCCTGTGACTCCTCTCTGGAGTGTGTCAGTCTTCCCAGGCCTGGAGTCAGGGATGCTCACAGCTGGACAAGGATTCTTCAGTGTCTCCTCAACAGAGGCAGCGCCTGTTAGAAAGCCTTTGACCTACTTTCATAACACATCAGAAAAAGAAATTCCAGTTTCATGAAAGTCAGGACTGAAATCCCTTACTTAAAGATGAAAAGAGGTCTCTAAAAGGACCTCAGGGTTCGGATTGGAGTAGTAGCTCAGCAGTTAAGGGCAAATTGTTGCTTCTGTAGAGGACCTGGGTTGGATTGCCAGCACCCACATGGTGGCTCACAAGCGTTTACAAATTCCCGTTCCAGGGGATCTAACACACTCTTCAGATATCTGTGTACAGCAGGCATAGATATAGTACACACACACACACACACACACACACACACACACACACACACACACACTCGGCAAAACAGTCACATAAATAAGGTGACTAACTTTTTAAGAATTTATTTTAAGAAGTAAAATAAAAACTCAGGTCATGTTTCTCAAGGTGAGTGCAGTGTCCATTTATTTGCATTAGAATCAGTTTTGTTTTTAGGATTCAGCTCTTTGGGCCTTGTCACCAGTCGCTACACTCTCGCTACACTCTCAGGGATAACTTGTAAACACATGCCTGGAAGAAGATTCTTGACTGAAGCCTGCTAGGCAGCAGTTCTCAACTGACCGCCCCTCCCAGGCCTCAGATTGCCTCAGCGTGTGGGTGGTGAACGACATTTCCTCCCGGAAGACCATGTAGATTGGCCCTATACTGTGGCTGAGTCTCAGCCCACACACAGTATTGTGTACTTAATGCCACTGACCTTTTAAAACCAAGAGAGTCTCTTAGAAATAGGATATAACATCCCGACGACCACAGTTTCCCTCCTTCCTCTCCTCCCCCGCCCACCTCTCTTCTCCCCCCGGATCCACACCTCCTTTGTTTCCCTTCAGAAGCGTGCAGGGATCTCAACCAGACAGATATATCAAGTTGTGGTAAGACTAGGCATCTCCCCTTATATTAAGGCTGGATGAGGCAACCCAGTGGGAGGAAAAGAGGCTCCAAAGCAGGCCTCACTCCCACTGGTAGGGGTCCCACAAAAGACCAACTTAGACAATCATAGTATATATGTAGAAAGCCTGGGTCAGACCCACGTAGGATCCCTGAGTATTGGTTAAGTCTCCGTGAGCCCCTGCAAGCCCAGGTTAGTGGTTTCTAGTGGTATTGTGCCCTTGACACCCCTGGCTTCTACAATCCTTCCTCTCCCTTGCTCACAGGATTCTCTGAGCTTTTGCTTAATGCTTGGCTGTGGGTCTCTGCGTCTGCTCCCATCAGTTTCTGGAAGAAGCCTCTGATGATGATTATGCTAGGGTCCCACCTATGAGTATAGCAGGATATGATTAGTGACCATTTCTTTGACTTTTTCTTTTCTTTTCTTGTTGCTCATCCTCTGGGCTGCCCAGCTTCTGGTCTCTGACCCTCCAGGCAGTATCAGAGGCAAGATCCCTCTTAGAAATAGGATTCTTGAAATATGAAATAAAAAGTCCTCATGGTTTGTCTGTTCAAAGTATGCTTTGAATAGGGTTAGAATTAACTAGGTAAATAGTCATCCCACACGTGTTTTTACAAACTTTTAGTTTACAATAGCATTGCACTCTAGTTAACTGCATCTTTAGTATTACAAAGTTTCCCTGTAAGGTCACAAGTAAGCGCTCACCGGCTGCCACTAAGCTAAGAAAGGTCTGTATTTTTCAGCATCTTTTTTTTCTTGGTTCTCTTCTTTGCTGTGGTTTGCATTTAAAATGACTTCATGCGGGGTTATGCATGTGTATGTGTTGGTACATATGTCCATATGTGTGCATGTGTGTGTGAAGCCTGGATTACACAGGCTACCTTCCTTTTTCCACTCTGTACTTTACCTTTTGAATTTGGAGCTTACTGATTGGACAAAACTGACTGGTCAAGGCCCTGGGACTGAGGCTGGCATCACAGGCTGTGCTGGGAATCCAGACTTGGGTTCTTACACTTGCCTGACAAGCACTTGGGAGACTGAGCCACCCCTCTTCTTCAAATTTATTTATTTTATGCGTATGGGTATTTTGTTTGCTTGTATGTCTGTGCACCACATGTATACAGTGCCCACAGATGCCAGAAGAAGGTGTTGGATCCATGATTTCAGACAATTGCTAGCCACTATGTAGGTGCTAGAAATAGAACCTGGGTCCCCTGAAGAACAGACAGTGCTCTTCTTAACCACTGAGCCAACTCTCCAGCCCAGGATTTATGTTCTTAATTATTTTTCTGAAAGTAATCTATGTTGACAGTAATTATGGAGGAACAATGCTTGACTGTAAAGAAGTTCATGATACTGGGGGCGTCCTCAAGAAGAAGAAATTGTCCTTAATTTTGATTGTGGCGGTAGTTTCATGGATGCGAACATTTGACAAAAAAAAATTTCAAATTATACACTTAAGTGACTAATGTTATCATGTGTAGATGTTATTTTAATAGAGTATCTTAAAATGATAACATTTTAGAGCATACGTGGGCTGAAGATGGAGTAAACCAAACAGAGCAGAATTGGACTTGAATCACTTGCTAGTCTCATGTGTTCTGTTGTAACATTTTCCAGTGATAAAAAATATTTAAATTGCTTATGAACCTACTTCCCCTCACTTTTGTAGCAGATGTGCAGCTCATTCTACATGTGGGTCTTCTAACAAGCGGATCGGGGGCTATCTCTAATGCAGTTGCCTGTCTGTGGAATACTTCCCCCTAATTTGGCTGCCTCATCTGGCCTTAGGAGGAGAGGATGAGCCTAGCCCTGCAGAGACTTGATGTTCCAGGGTGGGAGGATGGGGAAGGGGCTCCACCCTCTCTGAGGAGAAGGGGAAGGGAGATGGGGAAAGGGACCATGTGAGGGACGGGGGGCAGGGATTGGACTGTAAAGTGAATAAAATATAGTTAAAAATATAACATTTTGATTTTCTACAGTAATTTAACACCAGTTTTACAAAATTATTTTAAAATGGTGATGAAAATTTGAATGAGAATACTAATTTTGAAAACTATAGTCGATATAATTAAAATGCCCCACAACACCGAGAAGGGAAATCTGCACGTGTTGGGTGAAGGGGGATTCCGGAGTCCTGACTTCATACACACAGAAGATGGAGTAAAACAAACAGATCAGAATTGAACTTGAATCACTTGCTAGTCTCGTGTGTTCTGTTGTAACATTTTCCAGTGATAAGAAATATTTAAATTGCTTATGAATTTATTAGAATATATTATAGCATCTCTTTAGTGGGGCAAATACTATTTTCTGAATAAGCATAATATTTTTTCAGCATAAAATTGACTGATTTTTATTGTAAAAACATGAAGCAGTAGTCACTTAAGTGTGATGGACACAGGAACCAGGACGCTCACTTTTGCAAGTTAAGGAACAGAGAAATGATACCAGAAATCTCCGTGGGCAATGCAAGGTAGAAACATATGTGTGAACTCATATTTAACATTATTATATAGAAATATTTATAGCTATGCCACACACAATAGTTAGCAAACAAATAGGCATTTGGCCAACTTTTGGGCTTTACAACCGTGACTTCAGATAACTATAAATCAAAAAAAAAATTGGAAAACCTCATGTTTATACTGAATATATACAGACTTTTTTCTCATTTTTATTCCCAAACAATAGGGAATGAGATTTACATAACATTTACATTGTAATGTAGAAATGATTGGCAGAATAAAGGTGTCTGTGCATAGCACACACACAGTATGCTATTCTATGTAAGGATTTGAGGACAATAGTCTTTTGTATCCTCGGGGCTCTGCAATCAACCAGTCTTCCATGGGAATTGGTGGACAGTCACTTCTTCCCACTGTCAACAAGAAGGAATTGGAAATAATGACAGGGAGCTCCAAGTACCATTCAGTACTCAGATTCTGCCTTTAAAAAATATTTTTTAGCAGAATGGTGTTGTTACACACCTTTTATTCAGCACTTGGGAGGCAGAGGCAGGTAAATTTTTGAGTTTGAGGCCAGCCTGGTCTACATAGCAAGTTCTAGAACAGCCAGGGCTACACAGAGAAATCCTTTCTCAAAAAATTCCAGAAAACCCTACATAAATGCATACATACATACATACATACATACATACATACATAAATATATGTACATATGTGCACATATATGACTAAAACATTATATACATATTATAGTGTATTATGTATTTATTATATTATAATACATTATTATATATTAATGTGTTATGTATATAATGTCTTAGCTAGGCTTTCATGGTTGTGAAGAGACATCATGATCAAGGCAACTTTGCAAAGGACAACATTTGATTGGTGCTGGCTTATAGTTTCAGAGATTCAGTCCATTGTCATCATGGTGGGAAGCATGGCAGCATACAGGCACATAAGGTGCTGGAGAAGGATCTGAGAGTTCTACATCTTGATCTAAAGGCAGGCAGAAAGGGACTGTCTTCCAAAGGCAAACAGGAGGAGGAGGCTCTCTTCCACACCAGGCAGAGCCTGAGCATAGGAGGAGACCCCAAAGCCCATCCCATACAATGACACACTTTCTCCAACAAGCCCACACCTACTAATAGTGCTATTTCCCATGGACCAAACATATTTAAACCACCACATATAACATATAATTATATTATATACATACACATATATATCCTACTTATATTTATATGTAATTATATATTATTATTTGTGTGGGTATGTTTGCATGGGTGTGTGCACATGTGTATATGTGTGCATGTGTGTGTCTCTTTGCATGCCCCATGTGGATGGGTGTTGAGGGAGGATGGATTAAAATGTCAAATCCCCTGGAGTTGGCATTATAGGCAGTTGTTAGACACCTATATAGGTACTGAAATCTAAACTCAGGTCCTCTGGAAGAGCATGAAAATGTTTAACTGCTGAGCCATCTCTCTCTGGCTCTATGTCCCAGTTTTTATTATATCATCCTCAAAAAGAAGAAGAAGAAGAAGAAGAAGAAGAAGAAGAAGAAGAAGAAGAAGAAGAAGAAGAAGAAGAAGAAGAAGAAGAAGAAGACTGAGTGTCCTTGAATAATGAATGGACCTGGGAACTACAGGAGGATATATACAAGATGATCCTGGGAACTAATATTAAGAATTGACAAGTGGGATTGCATAAAACTAAAAAGCTCTGCATAGCAAAGGAAACAGCAGGGCAAGAAGGTATCAAATGAGAGGCATCTTTGTAAGCAATTTATCTGATAAGGGTTAATATCCGAAATATATGGAGGACTCAACAGATTAAACACCCCCAAATCATCCAATCAAAAAGTGGACAAGTGAATTGAACAGAGTGTTCTCAGAAATGAAAAGCACAAGTAGCCAGCAAGTACTTTGTAAAACGATGTTCAACTTCCTTTGCCATCTGGAAAATGCAAACTAAAATCACACTGAAATTCTATCTCACCCAGTCAGAATGGCTGTCACCAAGAAACCAAATGACAACAAACGCTAGTGAGAATGAGGGGGGAAAGAACCTACTAAGTGCTGATGGGTGTGTAAGCTGAGGCAGCTACTATGGAGATCAATATAAAGGTTCTTAAAACAAAGCAAGCAAAGAAGCAACCCCTAACAACAGAGCTACCATGTGACCCATGGTACAACTGTACAACTCCTGGACATAAACCCATGTAACTCTAAGTCAGTACCCCTGAGAGATGCTTACACATTCATCTAATTGCTGCATTATTTGTGATAGCTAAGACATAAAGCCAGCCTAGATATCAATCACAAGATGAACAGAGAAAGAAAGGTGGTATAGATAGAATAGAATTCTGTTTATGTGACAAAAAATGAAATTATGTCATTTTTGGAAGATTGGTGGAACTGGAGATCATCATATTAATCATAACAAGTCAGACTCCCACAGAATATCACATTTTCTATCATATGCATAATTTACATGAAAGTAAATGGACAGGAAAGCAGAAAGATGATTATTAAGGAAGAGGAAGGGCCAAGCATGAGAGGAGGTGTGGTAAAGAGGAGCAAATGTGATCAAAATACAGTAGACACATGTATGAAAAAATGTCATAAAGAAATCCTTGCTTTGTATAATTAATGTGCATAATAAAACTGTCTGAAAACAAAACATGACCCTAGAGCTCCTTGCTGTACCGGAAATAAATAAGGAAGGACTGAAAAGTTCACACTGTCACAGTATGGCAGAGGACATGGGAAGCACCAGAAAACCACTGAGTAACTCTAAGGGTGAACTCGGTGTTCACGGATCCGTGCTACTATACATGAATGATGATGTATGCAAAGAAGTGAAAGGAAGACCTGAAGCCCCAGCACGAGAGAGCACCAAGTCACAGGTACAACTGCTCTGATACTCAGTGGTATGTTTCACTTGGAAGGTGTTTCTGGGTAAAGTTAACATTTAAATATGTAGATTTGGAGTGACCTAAACTGTCCTCTAAGGTGTGGATGGAATCTATTCACTTAGATGAGACCAGAATAGAAGCAAAAGCTTGCCCATCCTAAGCAAGAGAAGATTATCCAGCAGATTCCCTTTGGACTTCATTTGGGGTCTCTGGGTCCTGGATCTACCATCTCACCCAGCATACGGAATCACAGACACCGTATGCTGAATCTCTTTCTGTAAATGTAAGTATGTGGCCTGTTTGGTTCTGTTCTTTTAACTAAACAGACATTTTGCAGTCAAGGAAAGTGAAGAAACTTCTCCACTTAGGTGTAGCTGGGCATAATGGCTTCATTGCCAAGTGTACAAGAGAGACAAGGGAGGGAAATGGAAACTTGCTTTGGGGGAAAGCTGGGGACCTCTGTCTCAGGCAGAGGTTAGTAACGTAATATCAGCAGCCATCAGTCCCATTGCTATGACTTGATAAAAGGCCACAAGAATGTCACCTCTCCAAACCCCACAGCCATGAGAAAAGTGCTACACAAGTTCCAGTCGATGAATATTTCACAAAGTGCTTGACTGAACCGGATTACGTGTTGAGGTCATTAAAAATGAGGAATGTCTAAGAGTCTCACACAGCTATTAAGATCTTAAAGAGACAGGAAAGCGAGAGTCTCCCACAGGTCTCTAGGGAGACAGAACAAGTGACGGCAGAATGAGATTGTGAGTAAGAAATAGGACACAGGATAAAAATTAAGAACATCTCAGTAAAGGACTGGCTTTGGCTAATAATAGTAGATTACTTAGGTTCATTGATTTAACAAAGGCTGTGGCTCTATTATTATAAAGCCCTGCTAATGGTACCTAGTGTATACAAGAACTCTTCAAACATTTTACTGCCCCAACTTTCCCGAAAACCTTACGAAGAATTTCACTGGGCGGGGGGGTGGGGTGGGGGTAAGAGCTTGGGAGATGACTCAGTCAATCAAATGCTTGTCATGCAAGCATGAGGGCCTGAGTTTGGACCCCCAACACCAATGTAAAAAGTTGGATTCTTCTCTGATCCAAGTGTCAGGGGAGGTGGAGACAGATCCTTGGAGCATGGTGGCCAGCCTAGGTGAATCAGTGAGCTTCAGGTGGTGAGAGATGCTGTCTTAAAAACTACAAGGAAGCTGGGCCGTGGTGGTGCACACCTTTAATCCCAGCACTTGGGAGGCAGAGGCAGGCAGCGGATTTCTGAGTTCAAGGCCAGCCTGGTCTACAAAGTGAGTTCCAGGACAGCCAGGGCTATACAGATAAACCCTGTCTCAAAAAACCTAAAAGGAAAAAAAATACCTAAGAAGAGACAACCTGAAGAATGGGTAAGGAAAATGTGGTATATTTACACAATAGAGTATTACTCAGCAGCTAAAAAATGGTATTACAAAAATTACAGGCACATGGATAAAGCTAGGAAAAAAAATCATCATGAGTGAAGCCCAGAAAAACAAACATAAAACACACTTGCTTACAGGTGTATATCACCCACTAAAGGTGGGGATAATCATGCTACAACCCACAAATCCAGAAAGGCTAAGTAATAAGGAGAGCTCTAGGGAGAAAGGTACATAGGTCTTCCTGAGATGGGGAAATAGTGTAGACATTTTCTGAGTGGACTGGGGCGGGCAGGCATGGGAACAAGAGGGATCAGGTTGGGGAGGGAGGGAAGGAAGAAGAGAGTATGGGGAGAGAAGACTGGAACTAGGGGACATTTGGAGAGAGTTATGGAGACCTAGTGCAGTAGAAACTCCCTGGAACCTCTAAAAGGTGACCGTAGTGAGACCTCATAGTAATGGAGGATATGGAGCCTGAACCAGCCATCTTCTATAACCAGGCAAGGCATCCAGTGGTGAGACTGGGACACCAATCCAGCCACAAAACATTCTACTCACAACCTGACCTGCTTGCAAGAGTGGCTCAGAGCTTTGGAAGTGGCCAACCAGTGACTAGTCTAACTTGAGGTTCAAGCCACAAGAAGGTGCTAACCCTGGATGGTCAGGAACTAGAGGCTGGATGGCCCAGAGTCCTAGGATAAGTTCCTAGCCCTATTAGCAGCAGAGAGGCTTCCACCAGCATCTGATGGGAGCAGATCCAGAGAACCACAACCGAACATTGTGGAGAGCTTAGGGAGCCCTACGAAGAGGGGGAGGAATAATTTTAGGAGCCAGAGGGGTCAAAACATCAGAAGAACATGGCCCACAGAATTAACTAAGCAGGGCTCATAGGGGCTCACAGAGACTGAAGTGGTAATCATGGTGCCTTCGTGGGTCTGTAGGTCCTTTGCAAATGTGTTGTGCTTGTTTAGTTTGGGGTTTTGTTGGACTCCTAACAGTGGGAATGGGAATATCTCTGACTCTTTTGCCTGTTCTTGGGATCCTTTCCCTCCTACTAGATTGCCTCATCCAGCCTTGATTACGAGGGTTTGTGTAGAGTCTTGTTGCATCTTGCTATGGCTGGGTTCAGTTGATGTTCCTGGGAGGCCTGCCATTTTCTGAAGGAAAACAGAGGAGCAGTGGATCTGGGGGAGAGGAGAGAAGGTGGGGGACTGGGAGGAGTGGAGGGAGGGGGATGCTGTGGTTGGGATGTATTGTATGAGAGAAGAATAAATAAAAAGAAAAAGAAGAGGGGACATTTTCATAGCAAGCTTTCTGGTATTCTGTCTTTTGAAGTCTTTTGCCTTCTCTTCCTCAGTGTCCTATGATCCACAGATGCAGAAGCTATCTGCTGAGTTTGGGATCCCCACCATCCTTTGAACTCTGTATTGTGTTTAGTCGTAATTTTCTGTCATGGTCTCCATTTGCTTCTGAAGGGTGGAGCTACATTATCTGTGGGTATAAGGATAAGATTTAGAATACAGTAAGAAATTATTCTGGTCTAGCAAAGTGGTTATAGTAGATTCTTTTCTAAGACCCGTGACCTCATTAACTGTGGGAAGTTGGCTAATTTTCCAATACCAGGCATGGTTTCCTTTCTGTTGAGTGAATCTTAAGTCCAATTAGACAGCTGCTGATTACCATCAACTTGTGAGTGCCACTTGAGGTATGAATATCTTGACAAGATGTCACGGTTCATAAATGTAGCAGATAGGTAGGGCTGCTTGATTGCCTCCCTGCCCTGGTAGCTGGCATAGTCTTTCTGGTACCATTGAAACTGGACTGCAGGAAGGAGGCTTTTTGGACAGATCTGGCTTGAATCATCTAAATCCTGGTGTCCTAAGATGTGGTATCGTCAGCAGTCATTGAAGCACCCTAGAAATGACTGCATAAATAAGACAGAACAATGATAATACCAATACACATGCTAATGTAGATGGGGGGAGTTCTCTCAAAGCCCCACCCCTAGGCAAAGAACTATAGGCAACCAGTGACCACCGGGGAGACTGAAAAGTAGCCTCTCCCAGGAAGGAGTCTTCTCACTTGTCAAATGCCGAGTGGGCATGTCTGAAATCACATACACACAGACAACAAAAAATGCATGCATCAGGCTGTATTGATATATTTATGCATACATGCATACATGTGTATACTGCATATATATGTATGAAATAACAAGAACAAAAGAAAAAGGGGCTGCCAACTTGAAAGTAGGGGAGAATGGGAGTAGGTGGAGGGGGACCCTAGGAGAGGCTGAAAGGAGCAAAGAGGGGGAAAGTGATGTAATTTTATTTCAATTTAAAATATGCTAATTTTTTAAAAAGAAAAAAACCCAGAGAGATCAGCTGAGGAGATGCCAATATTGAACTCTGGCTTCCACATGAGCACGCCAAGATGTATATGTGCACTTGCACACATGCGTATATACACATGAACACAGACATTTACATACAAACATACCACAGACACAAAAGGATAAGTAAGTGGAGGGTCCTGACGTAACTGAGGCACTTCTTAAGTTATACCCCTCATACACCATTTAGAAGCCTGCATAGAAGCAAGAATAAATATTGTGTCCGGGAGAATAAGTAGTGGCTGCATTTGTAAAGAAATGTATGCTAGTGGATACCATGTGAAGATATTGGCCGCATGTATTAAAAAGCAAATACTGCCACTTAAAAGTTACTCAGATTGTAGAAGTGAAACAAAAAGGAGCTAATCATTCTTTCATTGTTCTAGCCTGGGCAATGTCTAATGGGCCCACCTAAGGACTATTGATTTTCCAGAAATAGACTTTTATTTGGTTTATTATTTTCCACTGATCAAGATCAAGAATAAGAAATTACACATTAACTTAACATTAACTTAAATGGTTGTGTGTGTATATGCATGTGTATGTGTATGTATGAATACGTGTATATATATATATATATATATATATATATATATATATATATATATAGAGAGAGAGAGAGAGAGAGAGAGAGAGAATCAATGTTGTCCAGGATACTCCTGAATTCACAATTTTTTTTTGTCTCAGCCCCCTGGGACGATCACAGGCATGTCCCACCATGCGTACCCAGATTGTAAACTGTTGTAAATGAAAAACTCAGACGTGTCAAGAATATAACCAATTCTACTCACCTGCAGTGTGTACCTGGATGCCAATCCCTTCACTGTTTTTCTTCCTAAAAAGCTGCACGTTGCCCAAAAATAGAAACACCTACCCTTCGTTTAGTGTTTACAAAATTCATAGAAAGAAAATTCAAGTCTAATCAAATCAGGCCTACAGAGAATACATATTTTTAGCAAATTTCACCTAGAAATTGGCAGCAAAGGTACAATTTTGCTTCTTCCTGTGGAGCCATGCTGGCTGCCAAGGGAAAGGGTTCAGCAACAAAGGAAGAATCTCAAAAAAGATCTTAAGGCAGCAGTGACGCTAACACGGCAACATGTTCTCAAGACTCTTCCCATCCTCTAGCAGTTTTAGGATTAGGCTCCTGAGTTGAGAACAGGAAGTGTCCAGTGTTGTCATATTCCAGGGAGAACTGCCCAGGAGCTGTTGAAAGATGGATGAACTTACCAGAAAGACACAAGCTTCCTGTGTGCTTCAATATACTTAAGAGCAAAAGGCAGAAAGGGAAGGGAGCTCCTGATGGCTGAGCTCAACTCCATGTCACCTGGGAGATGGGCTTCTTCTGGGTGTGCCTGTTGGGGGTTATCTTGACTAGGCTAGTTAGGTATGGGAAGAGGTACCAAGTGTGGGTGGCCAATGGGATTCTGGACTAATGAAAAAAGAGAGTTAGCATTCATCTTTCTCTTCCTCCTGACTGGGGATGTGATGTGAGTAGATGCTTCAAGTCTCCTGCTGACACGGACTCAACTTCAAACCTGGGCCAGAATAAACCTATCCTCACTGAAGTCTCTGCTGTCAACGCATTTTATCACAGCAACAAGCAAAGCAACCACCACAGAGCCTTCAGGGTTGAGGACATCCTTCTGTTTCTGTCTCCATCTCACTCTCTTTATCAGAGCTGGGGAGGACCCCAAGTGAGCTCCAGGTCAGCAGAGCACAGATATTTGTCTCCATCAATTCCCACACAACGTGGGAATCGCTCTACTAGCCGCTGGCAGCAGTGCCATTGCTTAATATCTTTGGAGAGGGAAAGCAGGCCTTTGTCGCCCATCTGCAGGAACACACGCCAGATTCTGTCTTATCTACCCTGTATATACACTGAAGCAAGGCAGAAAGGGGAAAGAGATGGCAGAAAAGATGAAGGGTTGCAGTGGAGTATGCCTGCCCCTTTGGGGGGGGGCAGATTACTTGCTTCTCAACAAAGGATACCAAGGGAGGGAGCTTGGTGGTGTTTTGTTTTTTGTTTTGTTTTTAAAATTAAGAATCCCATAGGCCAGATAGGAGCAGCTGAAGACTGGCCAGAGAACCCATAGACAAGAGCATCTCCCCGAGGTCAGGAGCTGGGAAGGCCTTCCTA
The DNA here is from genome assembly GCF_900095145.1 of Mus pahari. Taxonomy (NCBI): domain Eukaryota; kingdom Metazoa; phylum Chordata; class Mammalia; order Rodentia; family Muridae; genus Mus; species Mus pahari. Next base: position 54,963,412 of record NC_034590.1, on the reverse strand, counting down.
AGGGGGTTAAGCTGGACTTGCAGGCCATGTCAGCTTTCCAACTCTGTAATAAATAGCTGAGAGGAAACATTTCGAGAAGGAGAACGTTTGACATTGGCTCATAGTTTCATGGTTTCCTGCTTGTGGACATTTGGCTTTTGTGTTTGGGCCCATGAGCCAAGTGAGGGAAGAAACCATTACCTGGAGCCCTGGCAGAGAAAACAGCTCACCTCGCAGCAGTCAGGAAGTGGAGAGTGAGGCATGGAGGGTATAAAAATACATCTTCCCAGGCCACTACCCCAGTGACCTGCTTCCTATAGCTAGATCCCACCTCCCAGTGATGTCATCCTATTAGGAAGCCAGCAAAGGCTGAGTTCACTGACCAAATCAAGACTGCCACGATCCAGACATTTCTCAGTCTACCCCCAGCTGGGGACCAACCCTTCAACACACCAGCCTTTCAGGGGATATTCCCTCTCCAAACCACAACAGCTTCCCAAGGAAAGTCATGGCCACAAAGGAGCCAACAGCTTCCACAAAGCACATTCGCCACAGAGGCTACAACAATACCAGTTACATTGTAACACCACTGGCTTTCTTTTCTAACCAGTTCTCTTCCCAAAGGTGCAATCAGGACAGAGATCATAGACCACACTCATGTCTGATGTCTGCCTGTCTTTGGGAAGCAGATGGGTGAGTGATAGAAATTTAAAACAAACCAGACTAGAGTGGGTTTTAAAATATCGCTTTAATTCTTAAAAGTAACTGAAAAGTTGTGGAATTTGTCCAAAGTGTTTGTTAAGTGCTGGGAAGGCAAGATGCAGGCCATCGAGTTTAAGAATAAAAGACCAGAGAAAACAGAAAACCACTTCAGGGGGTGCCTTATGTAGTTCAGATGGCTCCACAGTTTCAGTTATAGCCACCCAGAAGTGCGTTTCTAAAGATGGTCCCCATCTTAGCTAGTGTGATTTATTTACCTGAGGATCCACCTTTTAGTGTCAAATACATGATAACTAATGTGCCAAGAGCCTGCTACCCAGCAAGCAACATGGCAATCCAGAGTTTATTTTCACCAAATAAATCTTCACTTTCCTTAGAGAAGAGAACACCAGACTGAATGCATTTTAAAATGTAGTCTCTGGATCATGCACAGCTGGGAAGACATTATTTCTAGAATCACGAGGCTCTCATACTATTCTATAATATCCATGTGCTAAGTATTTCTTATATGCCTTCTATATAGGGACTCAATAACTGTTGAAATTAAAAGCCTATGGTGGTGTTTCACATGGGGAAGCTCCTTACATGCTATACTGTGATGCAGTCACCATGCTACGAATGCTTAGAACAGCAATCATTAACTCAAGATGTACTTTTTCTTACTTCAGAAGTTCATTTGTGTTTGTATGCATTTAAGATAAGTGAAAGCTGCCCATTCTAGTATACTTTGTAACCATGCCTTCCTTCCTCTTCGGTGGTTATCTTTTTAAAAAGAGATAACTTTATTTTTATTTTCTGCAAATTGATGATTTGACGGCATGTATGTCTGTGTGAGATTGTTGGATCTCCTGGAACAGGAGTTACAAATACTGATGAGCTGCTACGTGGGTGCTGGAAATTCAACCCAGGACTTCTGGAAGAGCAGCCAGTGCTCTCAACCGCTGAGCCACCTCTCCAGTCCCTTCAGTGCTCATCTTACTGGAGACTGTGGCTCTCTCTTCTGTTTCTCTATTTCTGGAGATTTTATACTCTCTTATATGCCCCTCCCCCTGCGTTTTATCCTATCTGGCAAACTTTGACTTATATTTATGATGCTATTCTTTACAACAGATGTGAAGTATAACTGTGCTTCTGTATTGTTTCCAGCTAAATTAGAAGGCAAGGGAATGATGCATCTTTTGATCAAGAACTAGACCACAGGCTCATGCATTGGGGACTCATGTACTGAATGACAGTTGATGGGCTTTGGAGGCAGGTTGTACCTGAGATCTCTGAGCTGATGAAAAATTCCCTTGATGGATTTGTAATGTGATGGCATTAGGCAGGGTAGTAGAAAGTAAGTGGGCCCTCGTTGAAGGAAGTAGATCATTAGTGAATGATAGCGTGCCCTGGCCCTTCCTGCATCTCTCCCTCTCTTCATTTCGCATGTGGTAAGTAGCACATGTTCCTGCACACATGATGCTCTCTGCTCATGGTAGTTCAGAATCAACAGAGTCAAGGACTATGGAGTGAAACCCCGCAACCATAAGCTATCTTTCATACTCCTCTAAATTGTTTCTCTTCTGCATTTTGCTACAGGGACAAGTCCCCCTCACACAGCAGTGCCCCTCAAGAGGATCCAATGTCGTTCAGCAATTGTTTTGTCGAAGACCTCTAGGCTGATCTGAACTGCTCTGGCATAACTGACTGGGGTAGAGAGGAATGTGGAAGGGGAATACTCAAGCCCATCATCACGTTTTGATGACAGCCAATGAGTAGCCAGTGTGTTCAAATAAACGCCTAAGCCTTCTGGGGAGTACTGACTCCAGGGCCCTCATTCTCTTCACTGCAGTGGAGCCTACTCCCATAGCCAGCCCACAGACCCTCTAACTCACAGGCTCCTGTAGAAGTCTTGGAAGGATCTCGTCCTACCTCACACACCTCAGTGTGTTGAATGCTGAGCTTCAGGTTCTTTTACACACGTTATGTCATCAGCAAGTCAGAGTGATACTATAGGATACAGACTCTGAAGCTCATTTCATAAACAACAAAAAAAAAATGGGTAAGATAACAGGGGTTTATACAGCTTCTTTAAGATCATGTGTTTATAAGCAATAGAGCTGGAACTTGATCCAAACAAGACAAACTTGTCGCAGAAAACCCATCCTTAAATGTAAAAGCTTTAATTATTTTCCATTGTCCTTCTAACACTTGAAGTTGAGCTAGTTTAATGTAAGCATGAGTGTACTCTAAGTAAATGAAGCTGTTGCCAACTGGGTCTTCTCAATGTGGATAACATGATAACATGTGTCCATCCATTCTTCCTTATCTCTTACCCAGGTGACTAACAATGATATTTGGTATTGTATTAGAATGTATATTTGGTCAAATATCTAATACATTGAGTTAGTCTTCTGCTTCACTTCACTTCTATGAACATGGCTAAGAGTTTTAATTTATAAATCATAAGTAGGTTCTTGGGGCACACACCTAGTCATTTATGCGGAACTAAAGCTTGGATGCAAATTAATATTAAACCTCCAGATGGCACCAGAGAACAGAGATAAAAACCATAACGGCATTTTTTTTTTTTTTTTCCAATGAGCCTTTGTCTTGTTCCTAAGAAGCAGGCCGACTGAGGGAAACATCTCCTTGTCACTCAGCCATCCTCCAGGGAAGAGGATTGCCTGATGACACACTTTGCAAATGTCTAGATGCTGTTAGAAACGCTTGACTGTGGAATTTTGTGATGCAAACTCACAAGTCTTCCATTTGTGCACGGCCATTTGAGAGTCAAGAGGGTGGTCCTTTCGACTGTCTCCAGCACAAAGTGCTGAGAGAGAAAGATAGATGTGCTGCTGCAGAACCCATCACAAAAGCTTTTGTTGCAGTACAATCTGATACACACAGATACCTGCAGGAAAACGGGAATCTGAAGGGGCGACAGGGTCCTTGGCATTCTCACTTACAACAGTGTTCCTGTTAGGGGCAAGAAACAAACAAGCCATGCTGAAAAAAAAATGATACTAGCTATCAAACCAAGTACAAAGAGTTGGAGAGAGGAGTCCCCAAATACATGGTAAAATGCATCCTATTGTAATATATCGAGAGATGTACTATCCTCGAAGCGAATGAATGGAAAACAATGAGTGGTCCATCCAGCTGGCAGAGTGGCTAAGGTTGTGACTGACAGCCAACGCTCATCTCACCTCCTTCAGCCAGTTATGGATTTATCACTTAGACAGAGAGCTAAAGAAGCTTCTCACTCAAGCACTGTTCGTATCCCTTGGCACAACCTGGGGCCAATCCCAACATTCCCGTCCACAATGGCCACAACACTGCTAATCCTTAAATCATGGCTTAGCACCGTAACACAGAGACATCTGTTGGGTGAGAATCCAGGGTGTGAGTCGGAACCCCAAATGCTGTTTTCCTGGATAGTCTCATGTCACCTCTCCATGCATCTTTGATTGAACTACCACCCCCTGGGTGAGGTCTCACCCATCATCCTCTCTAACACGATTTTTCTCTCACCTATTGTCACATTTTTCCACTGATTTCCATTTAGCACTTATCAAAATAAAAATCACTTCATTTTATACTTCTTTGTCTGCCTCCCCTGCCTGCAGCTATTGTTGAAGCAAGCAGGACCCTCTTTGGTCTGCCTCCTCCTGCTTCTCTATCTACCTTTGAGTACAGTGTACTGTACATTGTAAACGGCTTTGTAAAACAGAACTAATGATTGAATGGTGACTGGTAAGGTGCTGGCCCATCCTTCTATTTCCTTCTGGTTATGAAATTTGATTAAAAACATCACATTTAGGATCAAAGCTATTATGGGAGACTATTAAGTCAACATAAATAACTAAAATGTGCCAGAAGAAAAAACAAGAGATTGTAGATAACGGAAAAGATAATCATCTCTACCTTGTTCAAGCCTGGGAGTCCCGCTGCAAAGGCTCACTCATGAGAATGCCTGATTTCTGTGAGAACTGACGACCAGGATGAGCCAGGAGCAGCTGGGTGTGCCTGCTGTTTTATGTGGAGGTGAGCAACTGCATAGACATCTCACCAGTCCAGAAGGACTCTCTTTATATTGGTGAGTGTATTACAAATGGTTTCTAATGAACACCCCTGTGCACTGGGAAAAGCCATATGTTCCCACCTCTAAAAGCTTCCTGGAGACCCCCAGACTGGCTTGAGTTCCTCTTATTCCAATGGATCATGCTTGCTATTGACTGGCAAATAGCAGGGTTTCCTCACCTTTGCCTCTCCCTTTGGAATGTGAGTATTTGAAAAGCCAAGGCTCCCATGCACTGTTGTTTTCTCAGTAGAGCCTGCTGAATACAAAAGGCAATCCGCTAAGCAGTTGTTCAAGAAATGAACAGATAAATCAGTACTCAGACTTGACAACTCTCACCCATGCCTACGTTCAGTTCATCCTTGCCCTGGTTTATCATGTATGCCTTCATCTTGTATAAACTAAGTTTTGCTCTTCTTTACAGATGAAAGATGGAGGCTTTGCAAAAGCACATCTGCAGGGATCTGACACCCTCTTCTTGCTTCCCTGGCACTGGCACACATGTGGCAGGCACTCCAACAGACACATTTACATATACATACATTAAAAAAAAACAAAATGAGTCTTAAAAAAACCACAGTTTTTAAAGCAAGAATATTTATCCTAGTGACTTTTCTCATGGCTATGAGAAAATACCCAATACTAAGGCAACTTAAGAAAGTCTGAGGCAGAAGCATGATCACGGTAGCAGAAGCATGATCACGGTAGCAGAAGCATGATCACGGTAGCAGAAGCATGATCACGGTAGCAGAAGCATGATCATGGTAGCAGAAGCATGATCATGGTAGCAGAAGCATGAGGCAGTCCACATGCAGTTAGGAGAGGTAAATGAATTCACTTTCACATTTATATTCATCTTGAGACCCTGGGGTAGGGGTTGGTACCTCCCATCTTCTGAGTGGATCTTCCCTTGCCCGTTAAACCTCTCTAAAATCATTCTCATAGACACACTGAGAGCCATGTCTCCTAGGGGATTCCAAATCTAGGCAGGCTGATGAGGGAGGTTAACATTCACAGCATCAATAACCAGCTTTCCATTTTAAAATGAGATTCCATTGCATGTCGTGTGTCATGGAGCGAAAAGGAAATCTTTGGCCAAGCAATACCTAGAAGCAAATCCCCACTGATTAAGGTTCGAAACGGTGCATATTAAACTTGGATCCACCCCCCCTTTTTTTTTTGGTTTGTGCCAGGCCAGTGATGAATAATGCAGAGAACACATTTTGATCAAAGTCAACCAACTAACTCGTTGGACATGTTGAACTTGGCGGCATCTGGAAACAACTCTCCCCTTCCACAAACTGTCTTTAAACTATTTAGTCACGTTGCCTTTGCCATCTTTTAATGGAGAGTGGGCAGAGTTCCAGCTTCCCATTCACTTTTAAGCTGAAGAGCAGCCTCATTTCAGGCTATGCAAAGCCTGTCACAGTGACCCTGTGCTATTTTAAATACAAGAACAGTGTTGTGAATGCCTTGAGGAGAAATATCCACATCTATCAGAGATGTTAACTGAGACATATTTCAGGAAAAATGTTATGGTTTTTGTTCTGAGATGCTCCAGGTAAAACCAAACCAAAACCAAACCAAACCAAAAGACAAAAAAAAAAAAAAAAAAAGGAAGGTGACCCTCAGCATACAACCAGGAAATGTGGGTAATTGTTGGAGCAGAGGTATGGGTATTTGGGGGGTGAATTTTACTCTTCTTTCTTACTTTTGTACATATTGAACTGGGTACTACATACTGTTTTCTGAAAGTCCCATATAATTTAAACATAAAGGAGATTTCCTTGACTTCTGTACATCCCTCCACCTCCCTGGGCTCTCTGAAGGGCAGAGGGGCTATGGCCAATCTCCTCAGTGTTAGCATGCATGGCTCTTCATTTCTGCTCCACATTCTCTGTTGTCTCCTCTACTGACCCTCATGCTTCTTGTTCTTCTTGTGGGGAGCACTTGGGGGAAGAGGAGAGGCAAAGGAAACAGTCCTATTCTAACTGGCTCTAACGTGTTCTATATGGATGCCACATCCTTTATAGACTCCTTAAAAGACTTTTGTGGATATCAGATCACTGCCCACCCAGTTCACTTGTAGCTGGCTAGTGTGGTAATGTATTTCCTGCCTGCTGCCGTCTGGGGAGGTATGGGTTATTTTAAACTGTCAATTTGCTACATCCTAGATGGGAAGAGAGTCTTAGTGAGGGATGATCTAGATCAGGATGGCCTGCGGGCATATCTTTGGGTTTGTGGAGTGTTAATTGATGTAGGAAGACACTATGGCAGAGGGCATTTGGACCTCATACAGTTTTGTTTTGATTAACAACATGGAAATAATTATAATTTGTTTGGTAATGATTATTGTTTTCTGTGTTCTCTCTAAGAAAGATCCAAGCAAAATAGACTTAGATAAGGAGAGGACTGAGAGACAGAATGCTAGATTAGAAGTGGTAGAACAGACATTAGAGAGTTCTTTAAATCAGAATGAAGAATTATCAGTGGAAGCCACGGGCACCGCGGTCCTCTGTGGGTGGTGCCATTGCTTAGGCTGAGCCCTGAATTGTGTAAGAGTGACAAAAGCTAGCTAGCATCCAGTCAGCCAAGCAAGCAAGCAAATGTAGTTTCTCTCTCTTTGCTCTCAACTGTGGGTGTTATGTGATTAGATGCTTTAGTTCCTGCCTTGTCTTCCCTGAAGTGATCGACAAATCAGCCTTTCCCTCCACTGCGTTTCCTCTTGCCAGTGCGATTGTAACGAGGAGAAGAGAGTGTGTCTACTCTTCCTATTTCTATGTTCCCACCACACTGGGTGATTGAAATATGAAGCAGGGTCTCTGGAGAGTGATTAGGTCACAAGGCGGGGGGCAGGGGGCTTTATGAATGACACTGGTACTCTTGAAAAGGACCCCAGAGCTCTGCCTCATCCCTCTGCCATGCAAGAGGGCAATGGCATGTGTCTGGAAGGAGCCTTCCTCGAGTACTAACTGTGACAGTGCTTTGACCTGGTGTCCTGGACTGTGGGACTGTGAGGGACAAGCATTTACTGTTCGTAAGTCACATGGTTTCTGTTAGCTTTTTGAAGGTAGCTTGAATGAATTCTTCTTGTTTATCAGCTTGGATTCTGCTAGATGGATTCGTCACTTCACTCGTTTGCAATGTTTATTTATAACTGTTTGCTTTCTTGTTCATTTTTTGAATTGGTAATTTATTTACAATGTTTTTCCCTTCTTTCCTCCAAACCCTCTCTTATACCCACCTCTCCACTCTCCTTCATGGCTCCTCTTTTTAATAATTGTTATTGCATGCATATTTGTATATGCTTATATATTCCTAAGTATGATCTGTTTAGCTACTTTTATGAATGTTTTCAGGACTGATGGTTTGACACTGGACATCAAGTGTCAACACCAACAAACATCTGCACAAGACAGAGAAAAGTCTGTGAAGTCCCCACCTACACAAAGAACAATTGGCAATTGAGTAAATCTGGGAGCAGGACAGGTGACCCTCCCCAGGGAAGAGCACAGCAATTAATTGTTTGCTTTTTAATTAAACAAAATAACATGGGGGGATCTTGAGAATAAAGTCAGATATGAATTCCTGAAAGAACACAGTGCTTCCTTCTTCTAGCAGTAAACAAGAGGTGATAGAAAGAACGAAGAAGGAGAGCTATAGAAAGAGCACAAACTAATTAAGCTAAATAAAAAAAAAATCAAACAAACAATAACCTAAGAGAGAGATTGGAGCATCCATAAAAGGCGCAGATAGTGTCTGGAGATGAAAAAGAAACCCTATATGCTAGAAAAGTATGCAGAAAACAATATCAATGTCCAAAATAAAAGGAGAGAAGAGATGCAACCAGGCAAACAGCAACCAAATAACTCTAGAACCTCTGCAAAAGGGGTTTTGGTGTAAAATATCAAAGAGTGCAGAAAATTGCTAAATAACAATAAGCCTTGAATTTCACTAAAGAGAGATGATTCTAAACATAATCAGAGTTGTATCAAGGTTTATAAAACAAAAATATGCTAGTTGCAAGAAAAAAGTAATGAGACTATCATATTTTAGAAAATTTCACTAGCCATAGCAATAATTATAGGCAAAGTAAATTTATTCATCCCCTCCTTTAAGTGCACAGCTCTTTTTACAGACTGGAAAATTTGGTAACACCGTTAGTTAATATTTAATGGCCCTGTTTAGAACCAGTGCCTAATCACCAAGGAATCTATTTTTTTTCTCAAACACATGGGATAGTTACAAAATTTGGAAAATCTTAAGCCACAATGAAGTCTTAATACATTTAAAATAATTAAAAATAATCATTTTCATGTAGGCATCCAATATCATCATAGTGCAACTAAAGCCTAAACATCACAACATAAGGAATGAAAAATGCAACACGTGTCTAGACATTTCAAATACACATAAATGGAAACGTTTAAAGCTAGTATTAATGATAATAAGCATACTACACATCACAAGGATATTGCCCAATTTCCCTGAAAGATTGTAAAGAAAATAATAAACAGATTGGGCATTTCTGACAGACACGTTCTTAAGATCTTGGCACCAACCATGGAGTGTATTTTATTATAAATTAGTGTAGACCAGTCTAGGTTCTATCCTAGCACCAATCTCTCATTTTAAATCACAGTCTCCCTTTTGTCTCCCACCAAACACAGATGCTGAAGTCCTATTGTGGTTTGAATGTGAAATGTGCCCTATCGATCGTCTCAAGGGTGTCAACACTTAGTCCTCGGCTGCTGATCCTGTTTGGGAAGCTTGTGGAATCTTTATCAGAGGAGCTTCACTGGAGGAAGTTGGTCACTGGGGATGGTCTCATTGCTCTCCCTCTCTGCTCCTTCTCTGCTGGTGTGCTGCTACCATCTGGCCTCCCACCTGCCTTCTCTAACTCAAGCCATGTCTTTCCTCTGCTGATGGAATGATCTCCATCAACTATAGGCCAGAATAACTCTTTTTTTTCCCCCTTAACTCCTGTTAGTTAGGTATTTTTGTCACAACAATAAGAAAAACATCCAAGGTAAGTCCTGATTCCCCAACATCCAAGAATGTGACCGTGTATGGGGACAAGGCCTTTAAAATGTTTCAAAGATGAGTTTTATTATTAAGTACCTCAACCTAATGACTCTCCATTATAAAAGCAGCAGATGCACACAACAGACGGCTGTGGAGTGATGGTGGTGGGAGGGGTGGCCATCACAAATGCTCCCCCTGAATTAAGGCTCATAAGACTCTGAAAGCAAGCAGAACTTACAAGACCCTGAAGTCAACCTAACTTCAGAGGCTCAGAAGTTTGGAGAATTCCCAGGGCTCCATGTCATAAATACAGCAAACAACGGCTGGGAATTGCTAGGGAGACGAGACTCTATAGTGGCTTTGACCTCCAGTTGTTCAGTCCACTTCAGGGATACAGTTTTGTGAGCTGTCACTCAAGCTTGGATGGGTTTTCAGTGTGAAGCTGCTCTTGAGTGGTCTATGTTCCTGTAGTTAAACTGCAGTGAACTCACTGTCACCAAGCTAACAGGTGGGGTTCTTTCTTTGAGCTGTTATTAATGGGCTATCTAAGGGGAATAGACATTTGTTCATGCATCCCCAGGAAAAGTCACAAAACAAGTCTAGTGTATTAATTGCTTTTATAGCACTGTGACTATTGTTGTGTGACAGAGGGTCTCTGTCGATAGTGTTGGAGAGGAGACAATAGCGTAGCTGAGATCATGTTGGCAGAGTATGTGATAGAGGCTTTCCACCTAACAGTGGGCCAGGAAGCATGACAGGAAGTTGGCAGGGGCAGCACACCCGAGATCACCTACCCCCTATGATGACTCCTTCCACACAGGCCCATCTTCCCAAGCTCTGGGAATCACCTGAAATCACCCCATCAGGGGAAAGAGGAGGCTGGGACAGACATTTCAGATTCAAACCATAACACTAAGAAACAAAGCTTCAAACGAAACTAATCCTACTGGCACAATAACTTTAGACTTGAAGCCTGCCAAGGATAAATCTATGTTGGGTAATACACTCAATCTTTGGTATTTTATTATGGCACCCAGAACAAGCCAAAGCACTTTGTGTCCAAGCAGATTCATTGTTATTAGGCAGTCGATTGCATCCTGTGCCCTCCCCAAATCTCTGTATTAAAGTCTTGCGTGCATCTTGCTTAGAGGACCTTTAACAGAGGTAGTTTAGGTTAAATGATGTTCTAAGAGAGATGCCCTAACAGAACAGGGACACGAGGCTACTTTCTTCTTGCCTCTGCCTTCTCTTTCTCCTTTCTCTTCTGTCTTCTCTTCCCCATTCCTTCTTCCTGCATCCCTCCCTCCCTCCCTCCCTCCCCCTCCCTCTTCCTTCCCCTCCCTTCCCCCCC
>NC_034590.1:54951189-54952266 GCF_900095145.1 Mus pahari | reverse complement strand
GTCCTTCCTTCTTCCCCTCCTCCAGAGCTCTGTCTCTCTCCCTACTTAGCCTCCTCGAGACCAAGTGAGGACATGGTGTTAAAAGTACATGTAAGACAGGAGGGGGGATCGAAGGAGAAGCCTGCCCTGCAGGGCTGGTGCTTTATTGTGAGCTCAAGCATCCAGAGCTGAGCAAGCATTCCGTGCTGCTTCAGCCCCAAGTCTGTAGTACGGCCTTACAGCGCACGTGCTTCCCACGTCCATACTCATTCTTTGTTTCCAGGTGGTTTCCATATGCACCTCACAGAAAATTAAACCTTTCAAAGTCCACATTCTAATGAAGAAAGAGAGGCCATCAGCAAGAGAGGCCTTGGTACAGGTCCTGTTTACTTTGGATTGCCTTGCGTTAACTTTCTTTGGATGCGATTTCAGAAGCAGTCACCTTATATCCTCTGCCCAGGCAGAGTCTGGGAAAGGCAAGGAGAGGGCTGAGCTCTGATCATTCTTCTGCCCAGCAATTGGATTTAAACTGTAACTGGAGACTCTGAAATCACCAAGGCCCTTGACCTCCCCTTACTCTCCCCGGCCCTAGCATGATCTCACAGGGGCAGCCCCTTGCTCTTCCTCTCATGTTCCAGAATGTGGCGAGCACCACGAAAATAGAATGTTGACTCCTGATGCCAGAGGCTCTGGGTTCAGACAGTCCACCCTGGTCCCAGGGAACGGAGCCAGAGTAGTATTTCTTGCCTCTGCACCAAGACCTCTCTTTCTCTGCCACTAACTTTGCATAAAGCATCTAGCACACCAAACACATGGTTGCCTCAGAACATAGGTCAGGAGAACCTGAGCTTCTGTCTCTTCGGTGATATTGTGATTCACAAAACAGAAAAGAGGAAGGCCTCCTCAGCTGCTTGCTTAGCCTCAAAAGGGAGGTTTGATTAGTAAGGAGTGGGTAATGCCACTTTTTTTTTTTTTTTTTTTTTTTTTTTTTGGTTTTTCGAGGCAGGGTTTCTCTGTATAGCCCTGGCTGTCCTGGAACTCACTCTGTAGACCAGGCTGACCTCGAACTCAGAAATCCGCCTGCCTCTGCCTCCCAAG
>NC_034590.1:54935339-54951178 GCF_900095145.1 Mus pahari | reverse complement strand
TAGCCCTGGCTGTCCTGGAACTCACTCTGTAGACCAGGCTGACCTCGAACTCAGAAATCCGCCTGCCTCTGCCTCCCAAGTGCTGGGATTAAAGGCATGGGCCACCATGCCGGCTCCACCTTCTTGATAGAAAGCAAAAATGCAAAAACTTGAATCCACTCTTACAAAGGGGCTCAGAGCTGGTATAATTCTTGGACACTCAGTAAAATATATGACCTATTTTTGGCAAATGAAATAGAAGCACCAAGTCAACACATTAAAAATCATAAAATAGCTTTGTTTTCTTTTTTTTCACCCAGGCTATCCTAAAACATTATGTAGCCCAAGCTGGCCCCAAACTCATGGCAACACATAGGACCCCCATGGTAAGACTGCAGAAAGGAGAAAAAGAGGCCTGGGCACCTGGAGGGAGAGACTGGGACACGAATGTCTCTGCGAGATGCATACACCCTGCCTTAGCCTCTCAGATGCTAGCATTAGAGGCATGAGCCATCACATCCGGCATAAATAAGGCAATGCAATTAGGTACAGCATTTTTTTTTCTCCATCAGAGTTAGGGTTGAATCCAAGGTCTTATAATTGTTAGACAACCTCTCTAAGCCTCTGAGTTGCATCCCACACAACTTCCTTTGTATTTGTTCACAAATGACAGTCGCCCATTTTTCTACAGAGATCCTGAAGGCATGGAAGAGTGAGCGCATTTATTAACAAATTCACAGAACATTTGCAAAATTTCACTGCATGGAAGTCTATAGATGGATGCAATAGCAACAATATGTTTCTATGATCTATATTTTAAACCAGTTTTTAAATCCAAGCAATGGATAGCTATGACACGTTGAATTTTGATAGTAACTTAAATTTACAACTGTAACATAAATCCATCTTATGTCACAACACCATGCAATATTGCCATGCCTGTCACTCTAATACATCTTCACAGGCATTTTGATGAAATATCACTTTCCTGATGAAATTTAAATGAATGCATTAAAAAGCAGATGTCAGTTTCCATGAGGGCCATTCAATGATAAGATTTGGTGGTACTTTCTTTGATTTTTGTGATACTGACCTGAACACATAATAGCGTCAATGTGTTGGACCACTCACTCACTCAGTCTTAAGAAGAAAGGCTATTGTGAGGGATGGCTAAACTGGAGCATTGGATAGGACAATCCTGGCTGCCAACAGACAACCCAGAATCAAGCTGTCTTCAGGAAATATATTATTGTGTGCCCATCTAAGAGTAGAGAATGCACAGTCAGGGACATCACCACAGACTCATGGTTCTTTAATCTCCCCCTCTACTTATCTAGCATTAGCTTCTCCTGAGGCTGACTGTCCTCATGGTTGCAAATGGCTTCAGTGGCCCAGGGAACATCATTTAGATAATGCCCAGAATCAGGAAAGGGTCTTTCCTTTGTATGGAAACCATTGCCAGATGCAATCCCGCCGTTGTTATTTCCATAACGAGCACTTTGTCACTGCTGAGCTGGTGAGGAATGTTAGTGGGGACTTAGATCCCTTGGACTCTCTCTGGTCATGGAGGCTGAGGCCTGCTTCCTAGTCTGGAAACTTGAACACAATGTAGGAGAGAGAGAGAGAGAGAGAGAGAGAGAGAGAGAGAGAGAGAGAGAGAGAGAGAGAGAGTGAGCTCTTAGTGGTCTGCTGTGGTCATGGTGAGTTTGGAGAACATAGAGGATGAAGCAACAAAATCCCCTCCATACCCTTGGGGAGGGGCACAGAAAATTGTAAACAAAATACAAAATAAAATCTTAACAGAGTCGATCATTTGTTGCTAATGAATGTTGCATGGGCTCAGAGAGGGAATAGCCTGTAGGCAGACACTCCTGGGAAAAATTTATGCAAGATGGAAACAAGAGGAAGAGTGAGCATTTAAATAATTGTGGAACAGACAGAACCATGTCTGCTCTGCCCTTTCCCCGCGGCCTCTGGATGTGCAGGCTTCTTCAAGTACACACTGTCAGAATAGATGCTGGTCTTTCATTCTTGAATGCGTAAGACCTGCCTATGCTTCAAACCATTCTTCATGTCTTCAGCTGGGGGTTCTTTGACTCACACTTTCTCCAGTAATGGAGGCTCTCCAGGGTTTCTCTATCAGTATCCACTGCTAACCTTCTAAGGACCAGTACTCTACCTCCTGAGATAGCAGCATCTCACTGCTCTGCCTCAGTCCTTCCCCTTTCCCTTCCAGCTACAGCCCAGACCCAAGGACTCCCCTATGCCAGGGTATAGGCTGGACCCCCACCATACTGACCTGTGATGGTAAAGTCAACTCGGACCATCTGCTCTCCAACCCCACATCGACAGTGAGAACATCATCTTAACTATGTTACAAGTTATCATGAGAACTAGTGAGCTAAAGAAATGGGGACTATTTAGAAAATCACCTGGGAAATGAAAATCAGTAAAAATTAGCTACAGTGAAAATTATTGGCTTTTTAAAAATGTATTTTATTTTATGTGTATGCATAAGCGCTTACATGTGAGTGTGTGTGTGTGTGTGTGTGTGTGTGTGTGTGTGTGTGTGTGTACGTGTGCCACATGCATTAGGTCCCCTGGAACTGGAGTTACAGGCAGTTATGGGCTGACATATGGGTACTGGGAATTAAATCTAGGTCTTTGAAAGATCAACAAGCAAGCGCTCATAACCTCTGAGCCATCTCTCTACTCTTGAATGTTCCTGATTTTAATCTCCTACTCATCTAAGGGGCCTGGGTTTGCTTGTGAAAGTAAGTGTGAATAATTTAACACAGGCAGGTTAGGCAGTAGACGTGATAATCTACTTGTTAAATGATCAGAAAGTTAAAGACTGGAGAGAAAGAAAGTAAACAGAAGACACCACATTCATTTAGGCACGGCAAAGAAAGGGAAGGACTTACACAGTGGTGGCGGGCTGTAATCACAACACTGTGGCGCCTGAGAACACTCGGACAGGAAGATCCCAAGTTCAGGGCTAACTCGCCTCCCTGGATTTGGTAGCCCACTGGCAGGACTGGGGAAATGTGTAAAGCGGTTCAAGCAAACAACTTGAGTGGCCAAAGCTTCTGCTATACTGCTGGACTCAGGGAGAAGGTGCGAGCAGTCATACTAGCAGTGGTTATTTGGAACGTTCCTGTTCATATCACATGACTTTTCTAGTTAAACTTTCCATTAATTTTTCATTAGAAATTACATTCACTTACTGTATATTAAATTCTTTTCTTATTCTATGATTAAAGTAAGTTCTACGTGACCCCTGGGTCCTTGGCTTGCGGTGGATGTCGGACTCCTGGGAAGAAAGGCAGCCTCAGCAGCTGCAAAGGCCGCAGCTGTATCCTGAGACATCTTCCTTGGTGTGAAATCACACGTGTACTGAGTTCGGGCAAGCGCAATTAGGCTTGGAAATCCAATTAAAGAATAGAAGACACTCTTTCGGCCCGAAGACTTTTCCCTCTATGTAAATCAGACAGAAAACATGTGTAATTTATGAGAATGCCGATTGAATTACCCTTCAGCAACCACCTTTCACAGTATTGTCTTTCCTCCAAAGCCGAAGGAACCAAGAGATTGTAGTGATTGTGTAAGAACAGTTTCCCATTCAAGACTTCAATCAAATCAAAGGAAATAAAACGTGAAAACCAATGCCAAGACAATAGGCGTCATTAGCCTTGACAGTCTTCTGACAGCAATAGGACAATAATCTCCGTCCCAAAGCAGACCATGCTCCCCCCCCATTGGGTTGACCCCTGAGGCTTCAGTGGGAGCCTTGCTACTGTTGGTACTGTGAACATTGAGGAGTGGTCAGTGTGCATTTGATTTCATTCAGGTCCCAGCCGGGCACACATCTCTGCCCATCTTCTCCAGGGGCAAATGGAGTGACATCTGATGAAAGATCCAGAGTCTTGTCTGCGTGATTTTCCTTGCACTTTGATTTAGTGAGACAGAAGTAAGGCAGAGGCAAGACAAGATCCAGGATCTTCCCCCACAGGACAACACTGTTGTTTCAATGAGTCCCAGTAAGCTGGCAGATGTCTTGCTGCTGCAACAGGGAAATTGGTAGATAGGAGAGCCCCAGGGGCCTTTCAAAGTGGCCAGAACTTAGTGAATTAGCTCTGCCTGTCTCCTGTTCACCCAAATCACAAAAGGCCATGGTGAGTATTTTACCAGCAGAAAGCAGTCCTTTAGGGGTTAAACACGTGGCTCCTGAATGGAAAGAAAGTCTTTTTTATAAATATGTGGGAGAGCAGAGCCAGAGGCAGGGACATCTGGGAGAGTCCAGAGTAGATATAAGAGGGCTAAGCTGGGCCATGTGAGGAGAGCGGGCTGAGTCGGCAGAGGGAAAAAGGAACCAGTTATAGCAGCCAGGAGGCTCAAAGGTACAAAGAGAAAGGGTAATCAAAATGGTTGGATTATATAGAAAAGAGTAAGCTTGCCTCCTGGGTTGGAGAGTTCAGTGTAGGGTGCCGGGTATGCCAGCCCCGGTTACAGACAGGGACTGAGGGACTGCAGGGAGGCTTAGTGGCCAGGTTTGCTTTGAAATACGTGTTAAACAGGCACCTTAGCCATTTGTCTCTGGTTTGAGACCTACCAGCGCTACCTATAAGAACTAATCAGTATCCCCAGAGCTCGTGTCTCTAGCTGCATATACAGCAGAAGATGGCCTAGTCAGCCATTGATGGGAAGAGATATCCCTTGGTCTTGCAAACTTTATATGACCCATACAGGGGAACACCAGGGCCAAGAAGTGGGAGTGGGTGGGCAGGGGAACAGGGTGGAGGGAGGGTCTAGGGGACATTCAGGATAGCATTTGAAATGTAAATGAAGAAAATATCTAATAAAAAAGTAAAAAAAAAAAAAAAAAGAAATCTCCTCATCGTTTTGTTCTCTCGGAACCAGAGGGGAGACGAGGCCAACTAGGCTGTTTGAAGGACTGAATGCTCAGGTTTCCCCCCCAACATCTATGTGGAAGTCCTGCCCCCCCAGTGTGTTGGTGTTGATGGCCAGTCCCTCACAATGGTGACAGCACACCCTGGAGCTCAGAACCTTGGTCTCAGACACCTTAGCTTTTAGGGCTGTGGGGAATGTTGTCTAGGCCACCCAGCCCATGGTGACTCGTTATCTTGCTATCCATAGTAGCAAGATCCCATCACAGTCACCTGTAGGGACTCCCAGGAAGCACAGCTAACACCCCATATCTAGAGAAGCAAGGCCAGGATGTACTATCCTGCCCTGGAGGTCTCCGCATTGCAGTCCTGTTGAAAGCAGCCTTCATACAGAGAGCGGCAGGCCAGAAAGTTCCTCTGGGACTTCTTAGGGACTGGGGATTCAGATGTGTCCAAACATAGCGTGAAGAAAAGTGAAGAAAAGGCCATCTCATGCCACCCTCCTCAAATAATGTTGCAGTCTCCCAATGAGTGGCTGAGAAACTGTGGTGTATTAACCCTGGCTGCCTTAACCCCGTGTGGTCACAGAACTTGGCTTTATTTAAAAAAGAATACACACGTGCACCTGTGTTGACTATCTGAATGGAACTTAGAGACTTGGTGGCATGTGCTCCATCTAAGTCATTTGGAGATGGGAAGCGTCTTATATCTTACAAGGTGTTGATAGCTTTAACAAAAGAGAGCTGACTCAAGAGCTTTCAGATTATAAACAGAGCTCAGGTAGCAACTGTGGTGGCTATTCTTGGTTGTCAACTTGACTAAACCTGGAGCTAAAAATTCAAAATTAGAGAACATCTGTAAGGGTGTTTTTTTCTTTCTTAATCTGAAGTAGGAAGATCCACTTCTGTCTGGATTTTGATTTAGGAAGACGCTCCTTTCATTCATATCTTTTAAGCTGGGAAAGGACACATCGTTAGACCTGGGCTACACCCGCTGCTGGAAGCCTATGTAAGGACCTGGGAGAAGAAAGCTTTTACTTGGCTGCTCACTCTTACCTTGCTGGCACATCTGTCCCTTCACTGGCATTAAAGCCTACTTCGTAGAGAGTCCATTGTATACGGAAGGCCAGCTGAGATATCCAGCCTTGTGGACTGAGCAACTACTAGATTCTTAGACTTTCTGTTCACTGCCAGCCATTGATGGAGCAGCCTGTTAGTCATTCTGATAAATCCCCTTTCTATCTGTGTGTCTGTCTCTGTCTCTCTGTCTCTCTGTCTCTGTCTCTTTCTGTTCCTCTCTCTCTTCCCCTCCTCATTTATAAGCTCTGCTACTCTAGAGAAACCTGACTAATACAGCCACTCATTCTGTCTTTTCTGTTGTTGGTTGGTTGGTTTTAAACAATACAACCTACTTTAGTCCTCTGGGATTTTCAAAATAACAGAAGACACACCCAGTGTTTTCTCAGGGTGGCTGAGAGAGAGTGTGTGTGGTGTTAGAAAAGTAACCCTACACCAGGAATACAGTCAGCGATGACCCAGTGACCCTTTGTTGTTGCACAGGAATAAAGCTTTATAGTCTTCCTCCTATGGAGACTCACTGTATGGCAAAATCCACCTGAGTTTGACTTTGTTGCCACTTGATTGGAGATCCCATATCATGAAGCTACATGCTATTTGTGAATTTATGTCAAGTAAAAATACCAACAGTTACTGTTTCATCCTGCACCACCACAGTGGGATTCTACACAGTTTCAGACTATTCCTCAGTACCTTTAAACTTACCTGTTCCAGCAATATTTATTCCTTGATATATTTCTTTAAGCAGTTTCAGAGTCCTGTGGTCCCTTGCTAATTGATGACTTGAATAAAATACTTGACAGGTGTTCCATCTCTATGTTTTTTTTTATGGGAGCCATGTTTTTTAACTTGGATGTTGACGTCGTGGTTGGTGTGCATGCTGGTTTTACTCTGCAAGAGTAGAGTAGATGCTCTTTGACAGTAACAGGCTACTGGGTGCTCTGGTGTTCAGCACCAGAGTCACTTCTGTCAAGGGCTCTCAGCAGCTTCCTGCTCATCTAATACAGATAACCAAGAGAAAGGACCAAAACAAACTCCTGTACAAGCCTGAGTTTGCTGAGAGGCAGCCCTGAAACTGCTTGGGAAAAAGGTGGGACTGACGTTCCAGGGACCAACCTCAGCTTACAAATACCCAAGAACAGACTCAGAAGTCATAAGGGGTTTGGAAAAAACTGAACATTTGGTTGGAATAAGTCCCATGGACCTTATAAAAAAATGCTACATTTGGGACTCCGTGGCATCCATCTTAGATTCTTGGCTCAGTATTCCCACATTTGCAAATCCATGTGAAGTTAATAAAAATTATAGAAGGAAATTTTTGCCCCAGAATGTGAGTGACAATGTTCATGAGAATAATGAACAATTGTAAGCCATCAAAATGTCAATAATGGGAATGACTGGAAACAATGTAGTTCACCTAACCCATGGGTTTTTCATTGGTAAATGTTTTGCTAGAAAATTCATGTTTATTGTGACATACAGCATACAATCCAAAATGCACACTGAATACTTGTGCAGCCTTCTGAATTAGGATAAAATGAAGAGTGGGACCGTCATCATCATTTGTACTGAAACATAAAGCATCACCAGAATGCCACACCCATACCCACCTTCTCACCGTCATTTATGTTTAAAACACGATTCTCAACCCCCTAACAACAATTAGATGGCTTTTGTAATTGCTGATTAAAAAATAGTTCCTGTTTTATTTTTTCCACCTGACTATGTGTCCCTGAACACAGCAGGTTTGCCTTTCAGCCTTGTGTAGATAGATCAATGTGTATACTTTGTTTCTTTAATAATGGATTTTTTTTTCATGTTTTAAAGGAGAATCTAAACACAGTGTGGAACGCTTTGTCATTTAAGGCATACAGTGGATGAGCTTTTTTTTTTTTTTTAATGCCTTCACTTACCTAGCAGTGGCCACTATTTCTACTAGACACAATGCTTCTACAAATATTTTGTGTATAAATTTTGTGGACATATATGTCTGTATTCCTTCAAATATCTGTTAGGCTTGCTAGTTCACATAGCAAGTCTATGTTTAGCCCTTTGAAAACCTGCTAAATATTTTTGAATTAACTTCATTATTTTATATTCTCAGCATCACTGTGTGATAGCAATGTTTCTCCTCCAGCTAGGGTCCAACTTTGTGATTAGAGAAAGATCAGTGGATATGAAGTGGTAACTCACTTTAGTTTTTAACATGCATTTCCCTAACGACTAGTGATTGAGCATGCACATCTGTGGGCTATGCCACCTCAGACTAGCCTGGAATTTACTACACACAGGCAAGCCTTGAAGTAGTATGATCCTCCAGCCTCAGCTCTTTTGGTGCTAGAATTATGATTGTGTGACAGCAAGAAAGGCCTGCCTTGACAGCTAATCTCACTAAGTATGTCTATCAAACACATGCATTCCCTTGCTGCTTTTAGTAGTATATTGTTATAATTGTCTCTAGACTCGGTGTGTGTGTGTGGGTAAATTCCAGTTGAGTTTTTGCCTAGCATGTACAAAGGTCTGGGTTTGATCCACAGGACTACATAAACCAGGTATGGTCGCTTATGCTTTCAATCCCAGTGCTTGGGAGTTAGAGGCATGAGGACCAGAAATTCCAGGTCATCTATAACTACACAGTGAGTCTGAGGAGGACAAATATGTATGTGTGTGTGTGTGTGTGTGTGTGTGTGTGTGTGTGTGTGTGTGTATGTATGTATGTATGTATGTATGTGTGTATATATATATATATATATATATACACACACATACATACATATATATGCTGACAGTTTTATTATGAAGTATATGTAGATGGATATAGATCTTTTTTAAAAAGCATTCTATCTGAGGCATATTAAGTGTGTCTTCTATTTTTTTATCCAGTTAGTTAAGTTTTTTTCCTAGCCCTCCTTTCACCCATCTCAGGATACCAGTTGTATAACACAGTACATTTTCTGGTCCCCAGAAGTCTTTAAAGCTTTGTTCATGTATTTTCATTTTCTTTCCTTTCTGACCCTTAGACTGGGAGATCTCAAGAGGCCCATCTTCCCCATCTTCACATTTTCAAGTTCTCTGCTCTGCTTGCTCAAATATGATACTGAGTACCACCAGTTTATTTTTCATTTCAGTTGTTATACTTTCAAAGCCAAACCTTTTAGCTTGGTTTCTACTCGCACTGTGATGATTTGTGACTCTTGATGCCTTCACTTGATTAGAGACATAGCCCTCATAGATGAGTTCTCTAGCCATGGTTCCTGTGGTGGCTTGAATATGCTTGGTCCAGGGAGTGGCACTCTTTGGAGGTGGGACTTTGTTGGAGTAGGTGGATCCTCATTGGAGGAGGAAGTATGTCACTGCAGGTGTGGGTTTTAAGACCCCCATCCTAGCTGCCTAGAAGCCAGTCTTCTCCACATGCCTGCCTGGGTGTTGCCATGTTTCCTGCCTTGATGATAATGGCTGAACCTCTGAACCTGTATGCCAGCCCCAATTAAATGTTGCCATTCATAAACGATGACTTGATCATGGTGTCTCTTCCCAGCAATGGAAACTCTAACTAAGGCAGTCCCACTAGAATTGTTTTGATCATCTTTTTTAAGTAATGGATTTTATTATCTTAGGCTTATAGAAAAAAAATGTGTGGAAAGTGCAGTGTACACCACCTCTTCTGTCTTCCTGTTATGACCACTGTGCATTAATATGTTTGTTGCAGTGGATTCTGTCTCACTGATAAGAATATCGTCAACTGAAGCCTAAACAAATCCCACGTGTTTGACAAATTCAAAGTAGCCTATGTCTCACATGGAACAGTTTAGTGCCCTGAAATCTATTGTTTTGTTCACCTTGCCCCTTCCCCAGGGTTTTAGAAACTACTGGTTCTTTACCATCCCAAAGTTTTGTTTTTCCCAGAATGTCACATAGGAGCCACAGTATCTTGTGCTTTTATATTAGGCTCTTTATACCTATTTACATTTTTTTCTTGTATTTTTATGGCTCAATAGCTTGTGTCTTTTCACCACTGAGCATGCAATAGACGCATGAATGTGCCATGGTGTTTTAGACATTCATCTGTTTGTGGTTGATCTTGAGAGTTATGAACAAGCTGTTAAAACATAAGTGCACAAGCTCTTTGTGGTAGCATAACTTCCCAGTATCTATAGAGATTTCAGAAAATTGCTTGTTGGGTAGAAGGTCCAGTGTTGTAAGAAGTTACCAGTCTTCTAAAAATGGCTTTACCACATTACATTTCCACCAGTCATAAATTAAAGTGCAGGAGCTCTCTATCATCACAGGGAATAGCTATTATCAGTGGTTTGAACTTGGGTCACTACAATGGATATAAAATGCTATCTCATTATGGTTTTAATTGTACTTCTCTAATAGAATATAAGGTTAAGCAGCTCTCATTTTTAAATTTTTAAATTATTTTAAAAATTATTTCAGTTATGAATTTACATCATTTCTACCCATGGACCAAAGACCTCAATATGAAACTGAAGAAAACACAGGCAGTACATGATATAAACATAGGAAAGAATTTCCTGAATGGGGCTCTATTTGCTCAACAATTAAGGCAATAAATCAACAAATCAGACCTTATAAAACTAAAAGGTTTATGTACAACAAAGGTACAATCAAGTGAGTAAAGGAAACGCCACAGAAAGAATCTTTGCCAGTTATTCATCTGACAGAGGATTGACATCTAGAATGTACAAAGAATGAAAAAGAACAGCAGCTAATCAAGAAAACAAACAACTCTATTGAAAAGTGGGCTACAGATCTGGACAGGAAGTTTTCAAAAGAAGAAATGAGAATGACTAAGAAATATAGTTTTTAGCATTTCTGGCAAATCAGGGAAATACGATTAAAACTACCTTGAGATTTCAGCTTTTGTTTTTTGTCCTTTCTCTTTTCACAGAGCAAATATGGTGTGTGTGTGTGTGTGTGTGTGTGTGTGTGTGTGTGTGTGTGTGTGTGTGTGTGTATGCTCGCACACATGCAAATACATGTGCATATGCTTGCTTATGTGGGTGGGTATGGCATGCACATTCCCTGGCATAGTCAGAGGACAACCTTCAGTTATCTGTTCTTGTCTTTCCACCTTTTTGAGACAGGGTTTCTTTGCCTCTGCATTAGCCAGGCTAGCTGGTGTCCAGGCTCCAGGAGAGGATCTGCCTCCCATAGCATGTAGGTGGGCTGAGGTAATAGTTATTTGCACTACTGCATTCACCTGCATGGTAGGTTCTGTGGCTCCAAACTTAAGTAGTTAAGCTTGCATGGCAAGTTCATTTCCCATTCTCCCCAGACCAGGAATATGCATTTTTAATGAAGTTTGACTCATGAATTATTTCTTTCATGGATGATGTTTTTGGTGTTCTCTAGTTTTGAACATTTTTTAAATAATTAAAGTCTTTGTTTGGTAAGGTGAACATCTTGGGTTTCTCAGATAATATTTTTTTCCTATGTGTGGCTTATTTCTTTGAAAAGTTTGTATTTTTTAATGAAAACTAGAAGTTTTAGATTACATAATTACATATGTATTATTACAATATATTATTCTCTCCTCTGTTGCCAATGTTTCTTCTACTACTAATGTTTTCCAATGACTTACCTGAATTAATTATACAAAGTTTACATTTGTGCCATGCAAAGTATGGTGGTTTGAGCAGGTTTGTGCACCACAGATTCATTTGTTCGTATGTTTGGCCCATAGGGAGTTTGGCCTCACTGGAGAAAGTGTGTTACTGTGGGGGTGGGATCTGAGGTCTCCTATGTTCAAGTTCCATCCAGTGTAATGTACGGTCTCCTTTTGGCTATCTTCATATCAAGATATGCAACTCTCAGTTGCTCCAGCAGCATATCTGACTGCATGCTACCATGCTTCCCATGATAATGATAATGAACTGAACCTCTGAAACTGTAATTGCCATCCCCAATGAAATGTTTTCTTTTATGAGAATTGTCTTGGTCACGGTATCTCTTCACAGCAGTGGAAATTCTAGCCAAGGCAAAAGTTGGAACCAGAACTGGGCTATTGTCGACAGACCTGGCCATGGTCTTGCTAGGAGGGATGTTTTGGGGCTTTGGATTAAGAGAACAGTGGAGTACTTTAAGTAAGGTTTAACGGATTATACTTGTAGAAACATGGAAGGCAGTGGTGTGAAGGGTGATCTGAAGTGTGGGGTCCTGGTTCTAGTTGTTTCAGAGGAAAAGAACTAGAGTTTGTTTTTGTGATATTTTGGTGAAGAAAGTGGCTGTTTTCCCCCTTGTCTGAGAGTCTGCCTGAAGCTAAAGTGAAGGCATTTACATTAATTGAATTGATAAAGCAAATCTCATAACAGCTTAGCATAGACTCTGTCCTCTTAGGAAGAGTGTTTGATCAAAGGTAGCAAGCTGAGAAAGGAAAAATACAAAATGTGTGATTCAAGGGTTAAAGGGGCACCAGGAAGTAAAGCAGAGCTAAATCCTGTGCTCAAGGAGATAAATAGATTAAAGATATGAAACAGAATTAAGGGAGTGGTGACCTTGGGGCAAGAGCCCATCCAGTCAAGCTTCCATATTGTGAAAAGGATGTTGAAAAGGGGACATATATTCTAAATTTACTATGCATTTGCTGTTGCATGAAGGATAGTTATATCATGTTAGATGTTATTATGATCTGGTTATTGTTTTCATTTGCACATAAGGAGATATGATTGTGTGTCAAGTTGACAAGAGGTAGATATGATGCCTATTCTCAGTTATCAACTTGACAATACCAACAACAATCCAGAAATGGAGAACACACCTGTGATCTGGGTCTTGAGGGGACAAGGCAACATGCCTTTGATCTGGATCTTGAGGCTGGAAGACACAGGCCTTTGATCTGGATCTTGAGGTAGGATGACACAAACTTTTGATCTAGATTAGCACACACCTTTAATTCAGATCTTGAGGTACAGTGGCCATGGTTATAAAGATCTGTCATGAGAATGAATGAAAGAAAAGCTTAGGTCCAGGGTGATGGTACACACCGTTAATACAACACTTAAGAGACAGAGGCGTGCATGTTTCTGGTCTACAGAGTAAGTTCCAGAATAGCCAAGCTTATGCAAGGAAGGAAAGTGTTGAAAATAGAAAGCTGAAGATGTAATTGAACAAGGGGGCCATGTTCCATGCCCAGGAAGCAGCAGAACATGGCAGCTTCAGCCATGTGGTTCTAACTTTAGAATCAAAGATAAGAAAGGCGTTATGGAATTTGCCTCTGCTACTAAGGAAAGACACGGAGGCCATAAATGTGGCAAGGGTGTCCCTGTGTGGAGGCCCAGAGAGACCACTGTGAGATAGGGGTTATGGTATTCCCCTCCACAACAAAGGAAAGTTACTGAGGCCAAATATGTGGCAGAGGTGTCTCTGCATGAAGACATAGAGAGACCATTGCATGAAGCTGTGAAGGTAAACCCTAGGAGGCCTTTGAGATCCTGGGATGCTAGAGATGCCAGAACTGTGAAATACCTGCCAAAGAAAGCTGGTAAAAAGGAGTAGAACCAGCCCAAAAGAAAGTGTGTTGAGGTCAACAATGCTGAAAGGAGTTGGAGTTCTGAAGAGCATTTTGACATCAGACATGGAGATGCAGAGTTTGGAGTTTGCCTAGCTGGTTTTTGGTCTTGCTTTGGTCCAGTATTTCCTCATGGTGCCCTCTCCTTATGTTTTGGAATGGTTATATATATATATATATATATATATATATATATATATATATATATATATATATCCTGTGCTATGATAATTGGAAGTATGTGATCTGTTTTTTCATTTTGATTTTACAATTAAGATATATGAATCTCAGAAGAGACTGAGAAATTTGGACTTTCAAACTGTGATAGAATATGGGGACTTTTGAGGTTGGACTAAATACATTTTTGTATTATGTGGTGGCTATAAGCTTATGGGGACCAGGGAGAGGAACATAGTGGGATAGGAGTGTCCCCCATGGTCTCATGAGTTTGAATGCTGGGCCCATGAGGAGTGGCACTATTAGGAGGTGTGATCTTGTTGGAGTAGGTTTGGTCTTGTTGGGAGAAGTGTGTCACTGTGGGGGCAGGCTACCCTGAGGTTATATATGCTCAGGCTACACTTAGTGACACAACTCATCTCTTTCTGCTGTCTACTGATCAAGGTAGAACTCTTGGTCCCTCCAGCATCATGTCTGCCTGAACACTGCCATGCTTTCTGCCATGATGATAATGGACTAAACCTCTGAAAGTGTAAGCTAGCAGCACCAATGAAATGTTCTTTTTTTTTTTTTTTTTTTTTTTTTTTTTTTTTTAAGACTTGCCTTGCTCATGGTGTCTCTTAACAGCAGTAAAACCCAAACTTAGACACAAGGCACCTGCAATCTGCTTAGTTAGTTTAGTCATCAAGTCATGCCTGAACAGAGATTCCATTAAGTTTATGGAGTCCATGATTATCCTTGTATTCACCAAAACTTTAATACAGGTTGTGGGGCACTTTCACAACTAGGCAGACACTTTACAACTCTGTTTTCCTCTCTCCACTCATTTCTTTGGAGCCTCAGGGTTGACCAAGCACAGGGGTTTAAGACTACCATAGATTTTAGCAGGGCACATGCACAGTTGTGCATCTGTGCACAACATCTCTGCATATGTGTTTGTCCTTGGTTAGAAATCCAGTCATTCCCTTATATAGGATTTTTAAAAAGATTTGCTTATTTTATGATTATAGGTGTACCTACACATACATTCAGTGCCTATAAAGGCCAGAAAAGGGCTTTGAACACCCTGGAAGTGGAATGACAGATGATTGTGAATTCTGGATGCCAAGCCAAACCCCAATTCTCTGCAAAAGCCCCAAGTGCTCTTAAGCACTGAGTCATGTCTCCAACCCCAACCTACAGAAATTTTGTCATGAGAATTAAATCCACTGTGGAAGCTAGTGGAATGTCTGCTTTGGAGTCTTCTAGCTTACTGCAGGATTCTGGTGAATGGATCTTATGCTCAAGACTGCCATTAGAAAGTCCATTTGAACCTTAGTCTTATTTGGAGAACGGGAAGAATGAAACCCACCCCACAGTGCATAGTGAAGATTAAATGAAATATTTGGAAAAAAAAAGTAAGAAGCTAGTTTAACACTATGGCTTACACTGATGGCCTTAAAAAATGCCAGTAAATCTGGGGTCCAGGACAGTGCTGCCACCAGGAAGCAGCCATTGCTGGCGTCTCCCTGGCAAGATCCAGGTTAACTGGCCTGCGATGTGTCCTGAGCATGTAGGGTTTCTGAAAAGCTCCCCAGGTGGCTTCTCTGATGTAGACAGGGTAACTTCACCCTGTTGAGAATAGTTAAAAGCAAAGACAACTTCAAAATGATGGCTTTTAGATCTCTGTTTATCTCCATGGCTGCAGTCCACAGCTTGGATTTCGCTTCCATAAGGCTTAAAAAAGGAAACAAAATCAGCAAACGTGTGAAAGTGGTTCTTGAAATAGCTCCTGGAGAAGCTTGAATCAACACAAAAGAGAGTATGGATGAAACGATGAACACGATTTTTCTGCCGTTCTGATTTTCTCTGTCGACAATGAAGTCATCACCTAACCTAGATACAGCATTTTGAATTCTTTTTCGGTGTGATACATCCTGTGGCAACCTCTCCTGCTTTTGTTAAGACCAGGGCAGCAACACATGTGTGAGTCTATTTCAATCACACGGAGGAGGAACATGTTTGTGGCAATTGTGAAGATCACGCCTGACCTATACACAGGGCAGCTCCACCCCCATGAATCCCAGGGAACTAACTTACTTTCTTTCTTTCTTTCTTTCTTTCTTTCTTTCTTTCTTTCTTTCTTTCTTTCTTTCTTTCTTTCTTTCTTTCTTTTCTCTCTCTCTC